>NW_026989932.1:0-119460 GCF_036417665.1 Passer domesticus | reverse complement strand
TTTTCTTTTTCTTTTTCTTTTTCTTTTCTTTCTTTTTCTTTTTCTTTTTCTTTTTCTTTTTCTTTCTTTTCTTTGTCTTTTTCTTTGTCTTTTTCTTTTTCTTTGTCTTTTTCTTTGTCTTTTCCTTTTCTCCTTCTTTTTCTTTTCTCTTTCTTTTCCTTTTTCTTTTTCTGTTCTTTTTCTCGTTCTTTTCTTTTCTCTTTCTTTTTCTTTTCTCTTTCTTTTGCTTTTTCTTTTCTCTTTCTATTTCTCTTTCTTTTTCTATTTCATTTCTTTTCTCTTTCTTTTTCTTTTTCATTTTCTCTTCTCTTTCTCTTTCTCTTTCTTTTTCTTTTCTCTTTCTTTTTCTTTCTCATGATCTCTTTCTCTTTCTTTTTCTATTTCATTTTTTTTTTCTTTTTCTTTTCTTTTTCTTTTTCATTTTCTCTTTCTCTTTCTTTTTCTTTTTCTTTTTCTTATTCTTTCTCTTTTTCTTTTTCTTTTTCTTTTTCTTTTTCTTTTCTTTTTCTCTTATTCATTTTCTTTTTCATTTTCTTTTCTCTTTCTCTTTCTCTTTCTCTTTCTCTTTCTCTTTCTCTTTCTCTTTCTCTTTCTCTTCTCTTTCTCCTTATCTTTCTCCTTATCTTTCTTTTCTTTTTCTATTTGTTTTTCATTTTCTCTTTCTCTTTCTCTTTCTCTTTCTCTTTCTCTTTCTCTTTCTTTTTCTCTTTTTCTTTTTCTTTTCTTTTTCTTTTTCTTTTTCTTTTTCTTTTTCTTTTTCTTTTTCTTTTTCTTGTTCTTGTTCTTTTTCTTTTTCTTTTTCTTTTTCTTTTTCTTTTTCTTTTTCTTTTTCTTTTTCTTTTTCTTTTTCTTTTTCTTGTTCTTTTCTTTTTCTTTTCTTTTTCTTTTTCTTTTTCTTTTTCTTTTTCTTTTTCTTTTTCTTTTTCTTTTTCTTTTTCTTTTTCTTTTTCTTTTTCTTTGTTTTTCTTGTTCTTTTTCTTGTTCTTTTTCTTTTCTTTTCTATTTCTTTTTCTTTTTCTTTTTCTTTTCTTTTCTTTTTCTATTTCTTTTTCGTTTTCTCTTTCTCTTTCTCTTTCTATTACTTTTTCTCTTTCTCTTTTTCTCTTTCTGTTTCTTTTTCATTTTCTTTTCTTTCTTTTCTTTTTCTTTTTCTTTTTCTTTTTCTTTTCTTTTTCTTTTTCTTTTTCTTTTTCTTTCTTTTTCTTTTTCTTTTTCCTCTTTCTTTTCTCTTTCCCTTTCTTTTTCTCTTTCTCTTTCTCTTTCTTTTTCTTTTTCTTTTTCTTATTCATTTTATTTTTCATTTTCTTTTTCTCTTTCTCTTTCTTTTTCTTTTTCGTTTTCTTTTTCTCTTTCTCTTTGTCTTGTTTTTTCTTTCTTTTTCTTTTTCATTTTCTTTTTCTCTTTCTCTTTCTTTTTTCTTTCTTTTTGTTTTTCATTTACTCTTTCTCTTTCTCTTTCTCTTTCTCTTTCTCTTTCTCTTTCTCTTTCTCTCTCTCTTTCTCTCTTTCTCTTTCTTTTTCTTTTTCTTTTTCTTTTTCTTTTTCTTTTTCTTTTTCTTTTTCTTTTTCTTTTTCTTTTTCTTTTTCTTTTTCTTATTCATTTTGTTTTTCATTTTCTTTTTCTCTTTCTGTTTCTTTTTCTTTTTCGTTTTCTTTTTCTCTTTCTCTTTGTCTTGTTTTTTCTTTCTTTTTCTTTTTCATTTTCTTTTTCTCTTTCTCTTTCTTTTTCTCTTTCTCTTTCTTTTTCTTTTTCATTTTCTTTTTCTCTTTCTTTTTCTTTTTGTTTTTCATTTACTTTTTCTCTTTCTCTTTCTTTTTCTTTTTCTTTTTCTTTTTCTTTTTCTTTTTCTTTTTCTTTTTCTTTTTCTTTTTCTTTTTCTTTTTCTTTTTCTTTCTCTTTCTCTTTCTCTTTCTCTTTCTCTTTCTCTTTCTCTTTCTCTTTTATTTTTTTCTCTTCTTTTTCCTTTTTTTCTTATCTATTTTCTCTTCCTTTTCAATTTCCAGTTTTCTTTTGCTGTACAATTGAAACTAGGATGATTGAACCTCCATTTTGAAGGATATTTATCACACATCCAACCATTCCACTGAAAATTTTTTGTCCTTCAGAGACAGAGCTCCAACACTGTTCAAAAAGCAAATGAGAAATGCCAGGCATGGCTGGAGGCCTAAATGGCAGGTTCCTGAACTGGTTAGGTGTCTGAACTGCTTAGGTTTCTGAACTGCCACTTCCCTTCTGATGCAACCAAAGCTACAGCAGCTGCTGATGTGCTGCAGGGACATTTTTAGGAGGTGATCTTGGTGGAAGTGGTGCCAGCAGATGGCAATGGGATTTTGTCCAGTGGCACACAGGACACGGGACAGGTGAGAAAGACAGAGGGATCAGTCAGTATTTGCTCCTTACCATGCCAGAAGTTTCTTTCCAGTAAGGAGCTTCTCGTTCCACCATTTCAATGCCCACGATTCCAAAAGACCATATGTCCACTTTGGGGCCATATGGTTGACCTGTCACCACTTCAGACGCCATCCACCCAGAAGTGCTGGCCACGGAGCTTTGTCTACTCTGCTCAGGAGTGAGCTGAGCAAAGAGGCCAAAGTCAGCTGTGGAGAAAACAACAAACCATCAAAGCCAGCTCCATTTAGGAAACTAAGCAAAAAAATTCCCCACTCTCAGTCTAAGAATGCACTGTGTCATCTGCTGGAAATCTGTCCCTGCTCTATTTCCTCAGGGCTTTAGCCAAGTGTTAGAAATATGGTTAGTAATTTGTGGAAATAAAAGATGTATGAAATATATATGTGTAAAATAAACGCCCGGTACACATCTTCCCCAGGATGGTGAAACCATGGCAGATGGGCAGAGTGGCATCACCACATTTACATGCAAAATACAACCTGGGCTGCACAGGAGATGGGCATTCACAGAAGCATGCACCCAGTGATGCCCAAGCGATGATGGCCCAGACGAGGTACCTATCTGAGATGACCAAAGCCATCAACACCTTCCATCTGAATGCCAGATTCCGGGAATCGAGGAAATGTATTATTCTATTCCCAGACGAAGATTTTGTGCAGCCCGAACCGAAGAATGAAACCAACTTGAATATGCAGAACTTAGAAGGAGAGAAAGAGACTCTGCCGCGGCAAAATCGTATAAGAACTGCTACCTTGGAGCAGCCAGTGTGGACAAGGAGAATTTGGTGCTAGCGAGACCAATCTCACGTCCACCCGGCTCACCTCCCGGGGGTGGTACGCTGTCCGATTGATTGGTGGCTGTCGGGAATGTATTACGGTCGCGAAATAAATTTTATTTTTAATTTTTTTATCAAGATTGGCTATTTTTCATTTTTCATTTATAACACAAGGAAATAAGGAATTTTCCATTTCAAAAAAACCTCATCATTTTTTTACACTACCTCCATCAGTAGCCTTTTTATCTGAAGCTTTAGACTTGTAGCTCCCTCCCTCTTGAAAGGACACACAAGCCAATGCCACTGTTGACTGCTTGTGGTTCCTTGTCATGCCTCTGTGCACATTGCAACCATGTCACCAGCTCACAGAGGGGTCCCTGCACTGCCACCAGCACCATTTCTGGGGAGCTGGCAGTCACTCCAAGCAGCCCCACACCCACATCCCTGGAATGCTGCACTTGACCAAGAATACACTGACCCAGCTTGACAGAGCCATTGGTTCCGAGAAGGATGTTGCAGCTCTTCAGACCTCGGTGGATCATGTGGTTTGAGTGAAGAAAATCCAGTCCTCTCAGGCACTGAGAGAGAAAACAGAAACAGGAGAGCAAAACTAAGTGATGTGATTTCATCACAAAAGAAAGGAAACCGCTCTAAAAGATTCCCTTTCCCCAGGGGAATGGGGAGTAATGGCAGAAGACAGTGCCACTGAGAGGAAGAGCTTGCTGCTGCAACACTTGCAGAGCAGGACCTTTCTAAGGAAAGGCATGTCAGCTTTTGAAAGAGCAACAACACCTGCTGTTGTAGACTGTCCCCTGCACACCAGCCAGGATGACTGCTGCTGCAGGGGATGTGCTCTCTCCAGACAAGGGTTTGCCAAGAAATAAAAAACCCCTGGGGTGTGAAGTGGATCACTTTTGGGTGGGAGTAATTAATTAATTAAAATGGGCCAGTTCAACACTATATGGCTATGAATTTGATATTCCTTCCTGGCTGCTATCAGCAAGCAACATTGTAGCTGTAAAACAGAACTTTCATTTCTTGCAAGCTCAGAAATGGACAAGTAGGAAAGAGCCAGCAACATTGTTGCTATTGCTGCAGCAGACAGGGAAAACCAGAACTGGGCAGAATCCCATCCAGTGCTGGAAAAGGGCAGGAGATGTTGTGCAGAAGCCCCCTTGCTGGCTGGAGAAAGACAAAAAGAAGAGGGCTTCGCATCCTGGCATACCAAAAGCACCTACAAGCCCCAGGATGCAAGTGAGCCACTCCAGTGTCTAAAGCACTTGGATGCACTGAGGGCAGGTTTGGCAGGGCAGCAGCCCTTGTGCTGAGCACTGTCATATGGGTATCTATGGAAATTCTTCAGTTCTCTTTCTTCAGATTTCTGAGATTGAAATTAGGAAATATCCACTCCTTGTTGTTGTTGTTGTTGTTGTTGTTGTTGTTGAAGTCATGGGAATTATTTTCTTTGGGCGTTTCTCTCTGGATTTTCTTTTGGCCGTCCTTGCTGGCCCTCTATACTCTTCTGTGTCTAGTCAAGGTGACAGCTCGCTCCGGAATTTTTAAATAGGAGGAACATGAAATCTTCCTTTCTCACTCACCTCAGGAGCAGCTCCACTGAATACATGTTTTATGTGACCTGTACTGGGCAGGGAAAATGAATCAGATGCTGTGAGAAAAGTTCCTGGCCTGGTGAATCCCACACAAGAGGTCAATCCAAACAGAGCTTATTTTCCCTTTCACAACATCCCTCCAGGAGACACATTTCATTCACAAAGCCACCAAGAGATCAGGACAATGTTCTTGCTTGTGCCTACACTTCAACCTCTTTAGCCAGCAAAAGAATACAAACACGATCAAGAAAATACAAATTCTTCTTTAACACTCAATATTCCTGTTCTAGTAAACACTTAAAATAGCTTCTAAAATCCTCTCCTTCAGGTGCTTTTTAAAAAAAATCAGTTGCATGCACTAATTCTCATTAACTTGCTGTAAACAGTTGCCCAGTAAAGCTTCCCCAAAATTCCTCTGAGCTTTGGCTGTTCTATTGTGAAACAGCACAGCAGCAGCTGCAGGGGTCAGGAGGAGACACTCACTGGTTTGGAGTTTGCACTTCTTTGCAAAGGGAATCACTCTTTTAGCACTAGGTAAAGGGTCAAGTTAGACAATCAAATTCTTTCGTGACCAAATTTAGAAAGAAAGAAGCTTTCCCTGAATTCTGGGAACAACTGCAACTGGGAACAACAGAGTTTTTAGAAGGCCTTCCGAGAAGTTCTCCCAGTCTACAGTTTCAAAGCTGTCTTGCTTGTCCCAGCAAATTGAGGAAATGACAGACCCTGTTGCCACAGACTCTCCCATGGAGGGAAGGGAATCCCTGCAGGTTCCCTGGCAATGCTGCCCCTGTGGCTACAGACACCCCCTTTTTAGCTGAACAAATTGACAGGAGCTTTATTAAACCAGTGGCATCCTAATGCTCTTTCTGTTTCTAAATCAACTCAGTCACTAAGAAGGAGCAGGAAGACATACAAAAGCCAGGTTAGGTTACACCCTAACCTAAGTAGAGGGGAAATCTCTACTTACGTGCCAGGTGAGTCAGAAAATAGCCGGAATAAGTCACGCCATAAACAGTAACCACTGCAGCAGCAAGCTGCTGAATCATTGTAGCACTGCTGTGCAAGTTTGCACGCTGTGCTCCAACACTAGAACAAACAAGGCTCCTGTCAGTGTGCAGCTGCCCACTGACAAATGCCTCAAGGCGCAGGGTGCTCCTGCTCTGAGCAAGCCCTAGGGCTGCTCTGACACTGAGGCCTTCCGTGCACCAAGGCAACCTTCTCATGTCACCACTGTGACGTGGCAACCATGCCCTGACATCACAAAGCAAACGCTCCATGCTGGTCTGTGACTTTATGCAAAGCAATAACCAACCTTCCCCACAGCAAACACAAAATAGCCTGGGAAGTTCTCCTCTGCCACAAAGCAGCACAAATTGCCCTCCCGGGCCAAACCCCATTGTTCAAGGGATCCAAGAGCAACTCCAAGAGTGCCCCAAGCACCTACAGCCTGTAGCCCAAGTGAGCACTCAGATGGGACCCATGTAAAGGAAACCAGATCGAGAAAATGGCCCACAGCATTGCACATGTGAGAAACGACTCTCACTTTGAACATTTTAAAGGTTTATTAAACCTTAACAAAGGACTGAACAAGGAAAAATGTTCAGAACTGGCAGTCTCTGTGACTTGCAGCCACATCCTCATCTACAAAAGACATACTCTGCCTTTGATAGCCTTAGCCCCTCCAAAAGTTTGGTCAGTCAACTCTTTCTCTGCTATCCATTGCTGGAGATTACTTTCTTACATCTTGATTGGAGGTCAGGTGTTTTACACCTCGCCTCCTGGTCACAAGCCAGCCCTCCCCAAATGCCCTGACGACCAAGGTTATTACAAGGGGGAGGGGAAAGAGGACAATGGGAGGATATATTACGATAACATCACTTTATATTTTTACATCCATATAATATCTATCTCTTAATTGTGAGAGCCAACCATTACGTTACTCATCTGTAACACACAGAGCCAGGAGAGAAGCCACTGTTGGCAGAACAGCTGAAATAATTGCTAACAAATCTCCCCATATATTTGCACGTTTATCGGACATGCCCAGGGCTCCTGTGCATGTACATCTCTGCCTTTAGTCCCCTTTGGAAGCACTCACACTGGCAGCATCTGCCCAGCAGCAGCAGCTGCTCCAAGCTGGGAACGTGACTGGAGGTGCTGATTTCCAGAGGCTTCTGTGTGCCAGGGGAAGGCAAGGCAGGAGCGGGTTGAACGGCACTGGCGCTGCTGCTGCTCTGTGCCAGGGAGCCCCGGCTGGGCAGGGCACGGTGCCCTCTGCGCTGCGGGCTCTTCCTCCTGCCACAGCTGGGCACACCTGGGAACAAGGCAGGACAACTTGTGGGGAACCAAGGGTTCTGTGGGGCTCCTCTGCTCTGCACACACCCAGGACACCTGCAGCAAAGAGCTCTGGAGCCTAAGAAGAGAAACCAGAGGGAAACAGCTGGAAAAGGTTTCATTGGGACCTTTCTTACCTGCTAACAGAAGTTGCCAAAATGAAAGGTTACCAAGCAGGGCCTGATCCCTGCTGCCAGCTCAGGGTTAGAAAGAAAGCAATACTTTGTTTCAGTGTTGGGTGTGTAGGGAATCACTTCCTTAATACCTGCACTCCCAGCAATCTGACTTACTAGTTTGTATCCATGGAACTAAGACATATTCAATACTTTGCTGAAACTCACAGGCTAAACATTACTCCACTTTATTTGACATATTTAAACCTCTTCTCAGAATTTATTGACATCAGAGTAGGAGTGTCCTGTAGGTCCCTGGTGGTTGTTCAGGAGGAGACCCACAGGTTCAGGAGGAGACCCATGCAGAAAATAACTAAAAGACAACTGGGCTTGCAAAGCAAATTCATTCCATTAGCTGCAGTAGCAAATAATACATACCAACCCCTGGATACCAAACATCCGCTGAGCAGGAGAAGGAGCAGGAGCGTGGTGCTCGGTAGGAGGCACAGGTAGGCAGTGCACTTCCAGGACATCCCCTGGATCAAAACGGTGTGCATCTCATCCTTCTCACCCCTCCACCCCAGACCAGGCCTTCTATCTCCTGCTCAGGAGTGGGATTTTCCCAGTTACAGCATCAGCTCACACACGGCCGGCGTGTGAGATGAGGCCACCATGGCTCACCATACTCCATGACTCCCTGCCAACAAGGGCTCCATGATGCATTGTTCCCCTTTCAAGGCTGAACTGCCCACCCACTGACCAATACAGTCTTTCTCTTTCAAGGGTCAAGTTCCCCCCTTTAAACAATACACTTTTCTTCATTGTCTTGTCAACCTGCTCAAACATGGATCAAATATGGCAGGACCTCGGATCTTGGGTTTCCTACTGTCAGGATGATCCAAGTGTCCCTTTTCCCTGCCCGATGGTCAAAGGAAGAGTCGGAATTCTTTGGCTCTGATTCACAAGATTGTTCATTATCTAGTATCTAAAATATTTTCTCTCAGATTCACAGAGGTCTGATGTGCAGGTCTGTCAAGGGCACACTGCCCTGCCCTGAGGAATTGCTATCTCTTGATACTAAAAACTACATGTACTTTATTTACAGTTATTTTCCAATACCTATCACCTATGTTAGACTGTCTACTTCTACTCTAAACCAATCCAAGAGTGCCAGCACAACCCAGAACATGGACGTTAGGAAGGAGAAAGAAGAAGGACAGGGAACACCGAAATTCCTCCATCTTGGGAATCCAAGCCCCTGTTCTAAAAATCCCAAAATTCTACTTTTCACCCTGTGACAACTACTATTATGCTACTTCAACTTCTGTGACTTGGGATTCTTCGTACAAGGTTGTTAATTTGCTCCATGGCTTAAGATCAAAATCCCAAGTGTCTTTGGCTTCCTGACAGGATCTCCGAGCCCCCTGCCAGGGCACCCAGAGGGATGTCCTGGGTTCTGACACTCCAACACGACTCCTGTTCCTCACACAGTCATTTAGGAAATATCTCAATCTTCAAATTCGCCTCTGCTAGTCAAGAGACTCCTAAAAACACTTTCTTCCCATTCAATGCATTCCAGCTATCTTCTTAGCAGGACCTCTCTCTTTATTCTCAAGGCTAAGATAGCCACTTGCACACATTAATCACTGCAATGGGGGAATACAGGGTTCAGCACTGCCTGTTAAAACTAAAGGAATTCACAAGACTAAGCCCTATTTGTTACACTTAATACCTCTCCTTCCTTTTCTGGGAATCAAACACAAGCATTTCATCAATACACCCTGCAAGTGCTCTTGCTGAGTGACACCACATTGCTGTGTCAATAAAGCAGCTGGGACTCTGTCTCTTCACGCAGGGAAGGCCAATTCTTTATTCATATAACACATTTTTATACATTTTTCACAGCTCTCGTGTTCAATTCCAACTGCCTGGTAGTTTCCTTGACACACCATTCATTGCTTAGAAGGTGTTTTTGTGTGTACATGCTAAGAGTTTCTCTTTTACTCAGATGTTTCCATTTTTCCTCTGTGGACTCTCAGGGGTCAGATTTCTTGTTTATTACAGATGCAAACTGTTTTCTAACTACAACAGCTTGCTGTGTTAACTGCACTCATTCTTATGATTTTTCACATGGGAAGTTAGCTAGCTGCACATAGAAGACATAACAGGCCAGCTGGTAATTGAGCAGAGCAAGGCCTGATTTTATAAGGCCTTTCTTTCCTAATACCCCTACCTGTGTGCAACACATGGTGACTTTCTTTCAGAAATTAATCAGGAAAACACAGATTGCCTACTGAAATTATTCTGCTCTTTTCCAAATCAGTTCACTACTCAAGTACAACCCTCAGGCACATCCCCAATTCCCTCTCTCCCAGCAGCTCAGAGCGGCATTGCACAGCGCTTACTGTGCTCCAGAGAGCACAAAGCAGGCTGGCCTGGTGGCCCTGAATATTTCTGCAAAACACTCTGCATTTCACACCTTTGCTGTGGCTCAGGGCAGAACTGGAGGCCTGCAGGCGCTTCCTGGCAGAGCTGTGGGAGGCACTGGCTCCTGCAGATGTGAGCTGCCAAGCTGTCAGTGCCTCAGGCTGGCCTGGCTTGCCCTGGCAGAAGTGCCGTGCCCGAAGGACCCTGCCCTGTGCTCCAGCCTGCCCAGCAGCCCGGCTCCCTGCGCCGCTGCCCAGAGTGCTGCACACACTGCTGCCCTTTGCCAGGAGTCACAGGGCAGCCGGCACAAGAGTAGGAATCCTCAGCCAGGCCACCGGCCCTGGGCTGCCCCTGGCCTTTCTCTGCTCCTGGGCAGACTCCAGACGGCCAATGCCTCCAGTCTGGGCTGTGCCCAGCACGGCTACGCTTCCCCTCGGGAGCAGCCAGCTGCCACCTGGGCTCTGAGAGCGGAGGATTCGCCTGCTGCCAGGAAGAGGCACCTAGGGCCCGGCTGCTGCCTCCTGCAGCTCCAAGGGCCTCCTTCCAGCCTGCCTCTGCCCAGGCTCAGGCTGCTCCGGGCTCTGCCAGGCCTCTGCTGGGGCTGCACCCCGGCCAAGGCCGGGCCCGCTCTCACCTCACAGGCGCTGCCAGCTCTATTTCTTTGTGCTTTTTCCCTGCCTATTCCTTGCAGGTCCCGCGAGGAGAGGATCTTGCCAGTCAGGACTCTTGGGCCCAGGCAGGAAAGGCGGAGTGGCAGGAGAGCATGGACAGAGTGCACGGCGCCCAGGAGTTCAGGTGTGTGTTGAGCTTTCTCGCTTTCTTTGAGCAGGGCTGGGCATTGCTGGGCATTAGGAGGCCCAGTGTCAAAGAACAAATTTGGCTTTCTCCTTGTTGGACTTGCTCAGTACAGACGGGGGAAGGCAGCCCAGGACAGGTCTGGCTGCTGACCAACCTAGAGCACAGCTGCCTCCTGGGACTCACTCCTTAAACCTTGACAAAAAGCATTCCAAACTAGACCAGAGTAAAAGCAAGGGAGGCTCAGGCTGGGCTTAAGGAGAGCAAAGCATTGACCTGCAAAGGCAGTCATGCAGCATAAGAAACATCTCAGAGAGCTTGTGCAGATTCCAGCCCTAGACATTACGAAGCCCCAGCTGGATAGGGCCTTGAGCAGCCTGTCCAGATGCTGACCCCAAGTGCTTGGAACTGAAGCCTGGGCTAGAGGCTTCCTGGCATCTCTGCCAGCCTAACCCATCCTTTGATAATTGGATTGGAAAATCGTCCCCACCTCCTCCCCAAGCTATAGCTTGCAGGCTCTTTCCTTGTTTCACTAGTGAAAGCAAGAGTAATTGTGGCAGTACTCACCTAGACTTAGCAAGCATGTCTTAGCCATAGAAGAACTTTTGCAAGTCCAGTATCCACTGTAATCAGAAAGGAGTGTAAGAGCTAGCAGGCAGGAAGCTGTTACGCTGAGAGTACCTGAGCTTTCTGGAAGTGTTCTGTGGCTTCTGGAAGCTTGTTTGACTTCCTCAGTGGTGACTCCTTCACCTGCATGAACAACAAAGAGAGATGCTAGTATAGGGAGGGAATTGCAGCATTCTCTTGAGGTGGAAGTAGAGGGCTGTTGGAAGCCCCTGAGACTGCCTTGTGTGGGACATGCTATGCAGTCCTGGGCTTGCAAGGAGACTGTGTTGCAATTAAAGGCTTGTTTGTCTGTCTGCTTGCCGTAGGTGGAAGGAGTTGGCTGCATTTGAGAGAAAGCGCCACTCCTCACTGGAGAGGGCGTCTGAAGTGGCGGCACCGACAGCAGAGGAATGGCAGCCTCAGAGGGATCTGCTGAAGGAAGCGGTTCCTCTGGCTGTGCCAAAGGTATGCTCACCTTGTTCCTAGGCAGCACTTGTGGGAGAGGGATTTGTCCTAGCAAGACCCCCCCGAATGCTGCTTCTGGCAGCAAGCTGAGACCGAACCTGTGTTGTTGTTGTTGTTGTTCCTCTTGAAAAATGGTGCCCCTCCACTGCCAGGTTTTCCGCCGGCAGCGGCCAGCCCACAGGGGCCTGGAGAAGCTGCTGCAGGAGTTCTCCCGCCAAGGGCACACCCTGTCCCAGGTGTGCAGAGAGAAGGCGGTGCTGGCACAGGAGAACGCTGCCCTGGAAGCACGACTGGCAGCCACGGAGCGAGACCTGCGAGGCCTTTCAGAGCAGCTGGCAGAGGCCAGGTAAAGGCAGGGAGGAGACCGTGGGTGGGACATTACTGAAGGTCTGTAGTTACAAAAGTGGTGAGCATTATGCCAGGATTTACTGCCTGCTGTGTGCTCTCCAGATGTTTCTTGGGCAGAGAAGCAAAGCGATACAAGCAAAAAGGGAAGGATACTGTGATGTGAATCTTACTTTTCTGCCAGCTCAAGCTCTCAAAGCTTTTTTTGGGTGCCTGCTTGGGACCCCTTGCACATTCCTGTGACAAGTGCAAAGCAAGCCAACTTGGCACTGAATTGAGGACCAGGGACACTGTGCAGATGTTTGCTGAAACCAGAAGTTTCCCTCTGGTTTTGCTTTCTCCTTCAGTGCATCTGACCATCAGTCTTTGCTTGCCAAGCTGTTTGACATGGGGTTTTTGGAATTCAAGGCTCTTAGATGTGAATGTTGTGAGCAGGGCGCTGACGCTTCAGGTGAAGCTGGAGGGTCACGCTGAAAATCTTGAGAGCCTGCAGAGCTGACTCTTGTGAAGGATGGTGCAGAACCTAGAACTGCTTACAAACAGCAGCAGCAGCAGAAGGGAAAGGTCTTGTGACTTCTTGACAGTGTCTGGGGATTCTTGCTGCGCACTGATTCTTGCCCACTTGTCCAGTCACCTCTGTAACCTGTCAAGGATCTTTTTGGCTGATCCTTCTTCCTTTTTAAAGAGTGCCCAGATATTTGGGCACTGCAGCTTAGTTAGCCAAAAATAAAGGTAGCAAGTGGTCTTGTTCATCCAATTCCAGTAATTTAATTGGCTGGATATCTGTCCCTCCTCCTAGAGAGTTCTTGTGCAGATAGAAACCTACTTCTGGTTTCCTACTCATGCTGCTAGAAGCCAGAGGTTTTGCTATATGGTTTGGTGAATTCCTTTAGTCCCTTTTACTTAGAGAGTGCCTGGCCAACAAAGTACCTATACGTCCACTATGAATGGCATGAAGCATTGAGGAGTCAGCCAGGAGAGCCCTGTTCTGTCCTGCACCTGCAGAGTGACTTGGAAGTGCTGATGAGCTCAGGGCTGTGAGCAGAGGCTGGGCTTTTGTCCCTTTGCAGATACTTGGTGGGCACACCCGTGTGTGATAGGTCAGGCAACAGCAATTTCAGCTTTGGTTGCTGATACCAAACTGAGCTGGGCTAGGTCATGAGGAAAGGCTGCCCAGTCACCTGGAGGGGCCTGCTTTGCTATGTAAAGTGGCAAAATAGTCCTGCTGTATCTGAGTTTCCATGCAAGCCATTTTGCTTACTAAGGTGTAGGGATCTTAAGGCACATCTTACTGGAGAAGCTGCCCCTGTGTGCCAGGAGCAATTGCTCTTCATCTTCACGCCTTGTAGGTCAGAGAAGGAGAGCCTGCAAAGCAGCCTGCTGGAGGCTCAGCAGCACATATGGGAGCTGGAGATGGCCAGGAGCCGTGTGGAAGCCCAAGTGCACAGGGCCAGGCAGGCCAAGGAGGCGATACTGGGTGAGAGCCTGGTGTGCTTTGTTTCTGCTGATGGCCCTGCCCAGTGCAGTGGCTGTGAAGGCAGCTCTGTGCCCAGGGCTTCTGAGCAGTGAAGCAGCTGAGGGCAGGTCCCTCCTTGCCTGAAACTGGAAGGGCTTAAGGCCAGCAGATTGCTCTGCTTGTGGAGTGTCTGATTGCCGTGTGTCATGTTTGCAGAGGATGTGAGGGGCCTTCGTCATGAGCTGCTGGCTGTAAGAGCTCTCAGCCAGCAGCAATGTGAAGACATGGCTGAACAGCTGCGCTGGGCACAAGAGCAGTGCTGCAAGGCTCTGAGACTCTGGCAGTCTGCCCAGGAAGAGGAAAAAAGGAATCTCGTGCAAGAACTGGTAAGAAACAAGAGGCACCTGAAGATTTCAGGCGGATTTGGTGGGCTGTCTCAGCAGAAGAGCAGCCTGAGTATGTGACATGGCCACAAGCATCTGCTGTAGGCCAGACGTTGCTGGGCCAGGCAGCAGGGGCCTTCAAGGGCTCATACTTGAAGGCCTGTGAAGAGCCAGAGGACAATGCTGGGACAGAATATGCATGCACAGGTTGAGGATGGGCATCAGCCAAGTTCCCTAGGAGGCTGGGTGATCGCCACCCAAAGCATGGCAGCGAAGGGGCAGGATCTTCCCCACAGCCTTGTGCCATGCAGCAGGCGGCTGCTGACCTTGCTGCCAACTGCAGTCCCAGCAACTGGCTTCCTTGCTTTCTGTCCTCCCATGGTGGACAGATGTCTTTGGGCCTGAATCATATGCAAGAGGCCCCGTGTTGCTGGTATTTCAGCTGGTGGCCTGCCTTGTGACTGGATCATTGAGGCGCTGGCCTCATCCTCATCCTGCAGTCCATGTGCAGCTCTTCCTTGATGAAAGGGCAGGGGCAATGTGAGCACAGAGCCTCTGAGAACAGGCAGAAATGCTGAGGAGAGAGGGGCCAGAAAACAGGCAGCCATGAGAGCAGGGAAGGAAGGTGGCATCTCCTTCCTTCCAGCTGCTGACACTCCCTCTACATTTTGGGTTAGAACAGCATTGCTGGAGGGCACAAAGTCATGACTCATGTGCACTTTCCAGGTGGGGGGGTTGGTGGAGGGATGAAGCTTCCATCTCTTTCTATGGGGAGCATTGCTTGT
Organism: Passer domesticus; assembly: GCF_036417665.1. Classification (NCBI taxonomy): domain Eukaryota; kingdom Metazoa; phylum Chordata; class Aves; order Passeriformes; family Passeridae; genus Passer; species Passer domesticus. The sequence continues at coordinate 104,957 of NW_026989932.1, read as the reverse complement.
ACTTCATCAGGAATTGTCTGTTCCACTCATCAGGAGAGACAACTGGAAGAGCAGCATGTGGAGGCACGGAAGCAGCTGGAGGAACGGGCAAACTTCCTGGCAGAGGTACAGAGGGAGCAGGAGAAAAGGCTGCTTGAGATGAAGGGGGAAATTGCCCTCATGCAAGCTGAACAAGAAAAGCTACTAAGCAGAGGCAGTCAAGAGGCACAGAGTGTGGAAAGAGAGTTTGTGTGCTGTTTTGGACTCCTCTGGGCTCCTTATGGGCACTGCTTCCCTGGGCACTTTCTGTCTGGGTGGCATTGTCTTTCAGCTGGCCCCATAGAAATACGAGCATGAGAACAAAATGCTTTTGGAAAGCGAGAGCACATCAGTTTTGGTTGCCACACAAGTGGAGTGTGGGAAGTTTAAAGCCATCTTCTCTTCCTTTGTGTGCAGGTGCTGCAGGAAGAGCAGCGTCAGAAGGCTGCTGTCATCCACAAGGTGTACCAGCTGCAGAGAGAGCTGAAGCAAAGTGAGCAGCTGAGGCAGAGGCTGAATGAGCAGTGGCAGAACGGGCAGGTGAGCCTGAGTAGGCAGGCAGCAGAGGGAAGGGCAGTGATGGGGGCAGGAACTGGAGATCTGAGGAAGGGGAGGCAAGGACTACTGCAGGCCCTGGAAGCACAGAGCCTGGCAGGCTCCAGTGCTGAGCAGCAGGAAAAAGAGCTGGGATGCAAGGGTTAGAGCTGGGTAGAGAAGCAGAAAGAAGTGGCTGAATAGAAGTGCTTTAGAGACTGGAAAAGAGGAAACCTGAGTGTGATAGCAGGTGCCAGTAAGATTTCTCTTGATGGAATATCAAGGTCATGCTGCAGGCTGAGCTGCAGGAAGCTGAGAGGAAGATGAGGGCAATGGAGAAGAGGCACCAAGAGGAAATGGAAAGGATGCACAAGGTCCTGCTGCAGTGCAGGCTGGCTGAAGAAAAGCAGGTGAGTGAAAGAGCAGGAGGCACTGCAGTCATGCAACAAGTGGTCTCTGCCCTTGCTGCCTTTCCCCTGCAGAGCAGCAGTGGATGGGGGCAATGTCTCTGACTGCTGTGCTCTGTGGGCTCCATGGCAGCTGGACAGAAGGACACTTCCTGGGCTGCTGAATCTCAGCTGCTGCCCTGGGCAGCAGGGCTAGTGCTGTGGCCAGTGGGCCAGCAATCCTGTGAATGTATTTCTGCTGGCCTCTTAGTGCTCCCTTTGTTTTTTGAGGGGCTTGTTCAGGTGAGCATGGTGACCCACACAGATTCTGAGCAAGTTGTCCCTGTCCATGGTGACTGCAGTCCTCAGAACGGGCTGAAGTCTAAAGTTGCTCTTTCCCTTTCACACTCTCCTCTACGGCTGGCTGTGACAAGCTGTAGTCTCTGGCTGCTTGTGTGGGTTTGACTTGAGGAGGAAGAGTTGACAGCTCAGCCTGCAGCCTAGCACCAGTGCTGTTCCTAAGGGCTTGCCTTTGAAATGCTCTGTCTGGGGCATCTCTGCCAAGCACCTTTCTGACACAAACAAATTTCTTCTCCCAGGTGGACGCAGGATCTGCCATCGAAGCTGCTGGTGCAGCAGCATTCTGCCAAGAAGCCTCCTCTCCACAGCCTGAAAACCAGAGCATGAGCAGCTCGGCCCGCTCAAGCCAGGAGAGAGAGAAGCAGTTCCTGAAGCTGCTGAGTACGTCCTGGGGATTTCTTGTGTGACCAAGCAGTGTTTTATAGTGTGTGAGCCTCAGCATGGCCTGGAGCACATGTTCCTCCTGCCTTTGGTGTCAGACAGACATTTTGGATCTCTACAGAAGACAGTGTTGTGCTTGGGGGCAGCCAGGCAGCACTTTGAGGCGTTCCTTTTGCCTTTGAGGGCAGCTGGGAGTGGGTGGGCTTTGCCTGAGCTTCCCTGTGCAGTGAAGACAAGAGCAGGGATTGTTTTGCAAGCAGCAGAAGGCTGCAACCCAGCCAATGACTCGGTGAAGGTGTGTGTGCTAGTCTGGCCAAACTGATGAGAACACTTGGCTTCCTGGATTCCCTTTAGACTCCTGACCTGTCACCAGTCATTGGAGACAAAGTACTTCCCAGAACTTGATTGTCTGTGGGGCTGGTTTAATGCTGGTGTTGTTTTTTATGACTGTTAGTACTTCTACTGTTCCTTCTACAGTTTGGGTTTGATAAGAATTCTACATTTGGGTTAGCCTGACCTTCTGGATGAGAACATCAGTTGATAGCACAAATAAGAGAGGAAGAGGTCTTTTCAATGTGCCCTAAAAGCTAAAATGTTACATTGTTAGAACAATCCTGAGGTATCAGAGAGGAAGAGTTGTTTTCAGAGTGCCCCAAAAGACGAAAACCACCACACTTTTTTTGACAATCCCTGTTTGATATTTTAGTTGTATGCTTAGGGAGATGCATCAAAGAGACACATCCATGTGGAATTTCCAGATAGAACTGCCCTGCAGGCAATTCTCAGGAGGAAGCATGCAGCCCCTCTGCTGCGTGTTCCTCCAGTAGCAGGCACTTTGTCACTGCTAATGCCCAGCTGGTAAACACTCTTGGAATACTAAGCATTGGCCTCAATCCCTGCACAGATTCCTGCACAGATTCCTGCACTCGAGGAAAGCACACCAAGGCCTTGGTGACTCTGCAGTACAGATGAGTTGCTTCTTACAACTAGTAAGAGCTGCCAGTGCAGTGCTGTCAGGGACTAACGGGTCAGGCACAGAGCAGAGCCCAGTTTACTCAGTGTCTGCCATCAGCTGTTGGGACAAAAGGTGGATTGATTGACTCCTCCGTGGGTCTGAAGAGAAAGACAACCATGTTCTGCCTTGAGTGGGGTCAACAGCTTGTAACAGAGCTGGGTGTGCCTCTGGCTTCTTGACAGTGGCTGTCAGTGGCCGTTTGTGGGCTTTGCCAAGCTTTTTGTCATCCTGCCCTGCCACTGACAGCTGCTGTGCCTGCAGGGGCTGGAGCCTTCCTCAGCTGTGGGGTTGCAGCTGCCGCCCCGTTGCTGCAGCTTTGCCTGGGCTGGTGAGAGGATCAGCATCTCCTTTGTGCAGGTGTCTGTGTCACGGCAGCGCCTGAGGAGCGGCGCTGTCCTTGTGACCCGTCTGGGCTGTGCTCTTTGGGAAGATGGTGCACGTGGGTGCTGTTCAAGGGGCCAAGTCCAGTGCCAGTGGCTGCTGCAGCCCGGGCTGAAGACCAGCACTTGTAGTTCTTCACTAAATGAGGAACGGGCAAAGTGGTCTTCAGAACTTAGCCTGCTCCTACATGAAAAGGGTTCTAATTCTTAGAGCCATTGTTCTTGGATGTAGCATGAGCTGCTGTTCTCTGAAAATGTCAAGGCATTCTTTAGGCAAACTGCTGAGAGGAAGGGAACATCCCCTCCTCTCCTGGAATTCACTTTGCAAGATTCTTTCTGCTCTGCAAAAAAAGCAGATGTTGATAAAAGTTCATCCCAGATCCCAGGGTGCACTGAATCTTTGGAAGTATGTAACCTTGTGCTGAATCTCCCAAGAGAGTGTTTCTTCCCAAGAAAATGAAGACTCCTGATTTTTCAGCCCTCCTTCCCGTTTGTAGATGATCGCCACTTGCCTTGGTGCCTGTTCTCTTCTGGTCTCTCTCTGCTCTGATGGCTTTTCTATGGGCTTAGTTTCCCCTCAAGGCAACCCTGCAAAGGAGTGTGGGAGAATCAGACTCTGTGCAGAGCTGCCTGTCTTGCTGGGGCTGCTGTTGTTGTTGTTCTTGTTGATGTTATCGTTAGCCAAGTGACCACAAATTGCTCAGAGCCCCAGAGAGTGGAGCTGGGTTCCAGATCTCCTGCAAGCCCAATCTCTCTGTTTTGAACTTTGCTTCTTGCATTTTGTTTCTTTCAGGGAGTGTGGTGAGTGTGGAAGATCCAGAAAAGAAGTACACTGGATGGGAACATCTTGGCAGTGGGTGAGTGCAGCCACACTTATTTCTACAGAACCACGGGCCAGGAATTTTGGTGGTGCAATAGCATGTGGGGAGTCAGGCAAGCTGCAAGCATCTTCAGAGCCTGGCTCCAGATTGTCTCTGTCTCAGTGCTGAGGCAGTACAAGGCATCATCAAAGACAACTGGATGCTGACAATGTCTTGGCTGCCTCAAGGAGCAGGACCTGGAAGCCCTCCTGTCCCTCCAAGATGTGGCACCAGTTTGCCTATTTTCCCAGGAGACATGGTTTTGTATGATTCAAAGTAATATGGCCACACTCATGAAGGAAGGAAAAGCTGAGAGAGCAGGTTTTGTGTGTTGTTTCCCACCAGACAGCTGTCAGATAACAGCTCTCAGTAGCATTTCTTAGTAGTATTTTTCTGGAAACAATATTCAGTGGTCAGGAAAATAAGAAAGGCTGTGTGGCATTGCCTGAGTTTGGCAGGTAGGATGAAAAGAGAGCAGTGAGAAGGCCCAGCAGCACTGTGTGTTTCATTGCCTGGAAAGGCACGTCACAGGCACAGACACAAGAAGAAAAAGGCAAAGAAAACCCCCCCACATGCATAACCTACTGTGTACATTGGAGATTTCTAGCAGCCCTTTTTCTTCCTGTGGGAGCCAGCTTTTCTCTTGGACACTCTGCAAGGCAGAGGGCTGCTGGGCTGCTGTGCCCTTGGCTGAAGAGTAGACAAAGCCCAGTGTTTTAGAGCCACTGCAGGCAGCACAGAGCTCCTGCCTGGGCTGCCTTTTGCTCCTCAGCACTGAACAACTTCTCTGCTCTTGCCACTGTTCTGATTCTAGGGGCTTTGGAGCTGTTTATAAGGCCTTCGACACTGCCACAGGACAAGCGGTGAGTGCCCGTGCAGATTTTGCAGCTCTTGAGTGCTTTCCCTGTGATGTGATCTGTGGCCAGAGCTTTGGGCCGCCTGTCTTTGCTGCAGAGGCTGTTCTGCAGAAGCAGTCTGTCTAGAGGCAGGCTGCAAAATGCATTTGGGACAGACTTTGTCCTTCCTACCTACCTGAATGAATGCAAGGATGGCCGTGGTGTCTTTCAGAGGACACGCTAGCTTGGACTTACTGGATAAATGTGCATAGATTAGCTGATGGCAAGAGCCATCATTCCAGCCCAATTCCTCTTAAGCCCAGGATCAGACACAGATATTTTGTTTTCTATCACGTGATTCAGTTGGAAAATACAATGCAAGCCCTTCAGAAAGAGAGATCTTCTCTGGAGCACAGTTTTGCCTTTCAGTCCTAGGGAACCTAGTTCACATACACACACACCTACACACACAGAGACAGAGACACGTGCACAGATGAATGAGAAGAAGTTGATGAAGAGCCTTAAATAATACAACCTTGTGTTGATCCTGTGTTCCACTAGAGAGATGCTCTCTGTTTTGACCAGGCATGGTGGTGTCTTGGAGAGTCTTGCTGCTCTTTGGGGCTAGAAGTTCCAAGTCCTGAATTCTCCTTTTTGACTCTCAGGAAATACATTCCATCTTCCTTGACAGTAAGGAATTAGAGAAGGTAGTTCCTTATCCAGCTGCAGAGCTGTGCTCAGGAACTGCACTTGGAGGGAGGTCTTGGAGGCGTCCGAAAGCCCCAAGCCCTGTGCTTAGAACTTGGGGCACATCCATAGTGTACCACAGAAAGGGGTATTCATTTTTAAACCCATTCAATAATTTCAAGTCTAAAGATTGTTCTTCAAAGTTGCAAAAGCCAAACTGAAGAAGTGAGGATGTGCTGGGATTGTAACTTTACCTTGAGTCGCTTTGCAGTTCTTTTTTGGCAGCATTTTCCCCATCATGTTTTATGTGTTTACTCTGGCACACAATTGAATTGGCAGCCTTCTCTTCACAGGAGAAAAATGACTTTTGGCTTCCAAAGCGTGTGTAAATGATAATAGTAGTGCTAAACAAAGTCTGTTTGAGAAGCCTGCGGGTGCAGAGGGTGGTGTTAGCGCTTTGTGGTTGATGGCTTAGAGTCCCTTTTTTCCGAGGTGACAAGGCATCCAGGCCCATGAGTGCCTGGAGAAAGAGGCTCTGGTCATGTCTGTCCCTAAGAGCTTTTGATGTCATTGTAGGTGGCTGTAAAGGAACTTTATCTCCAGCACCAGGGCTGTGAGGGAGTATTAAAAGAAATCCTGCTCATGAGAGAAAATAAGAACGCCAATATTGTCAGCTACTTAGAAAGGTAAGTAGTTCTGGTGATTTTCTGGGAATGTTCATTTCCATACTTGCAAGGCAAAGATTTAAAAGCTCTTTAGCCACTGGCAGAAAATGGATCTTTCAATGAACATCAATCCACTCCTGCACCAGGCATGGGAGGAGTTTGCATTCTGTCCCCATGAATGCTTCCTGACATAAACAGCTTGAAGATTGATCTCAGAAACCTGGCTCTCTTACTAAGCCAGCAGCCTGTATGTTCACTTGCTGCATGTGGTTTTGCTGGTTTGGGGCGTGATTTTTTCCAAGTGTTGGAGGAGAAAACATGCCAGAGATTATGTACTTTGTGCTGTTCCCACTATTTTCCATAGCCTTGCATGCCAAAAGACTAGGCTAGGAGACACATAATTTGCCAGGTCTGAAATTATTTTCCTGTTTGTGACTGTCCTTTCTGCAAGGTTTTCCAAAGGGTGTTGGCAGTGCTGCACACCCACTTGCCTTTAGTAAAAGCTGTGAAAACTGTGTCTCCTTGCTGCTGGAGGGAATGGTGCAATTTGTGTCTGAAGATGATGAAGCAGCTGCTGGGATGTGTCCACTTCCAGATTTATCTTTTTCCTCACTAAACCTCCTTTTTCCCCTGCTTGCCACCTAAGCCGTCTCCTTTTCCATGGATGTGCCTTCTTCCTTTAGGTGGCACAGATGGCAGGCACTGGCTAGCCTAGGTGGAGTGTGTCTTCATTTGATTCCATCTTCATTTACCAGTGACCTGGAAACAAAACTCAGCTGTAGTCTTTTCTTCCCCACAGCAATTTAGCTGTGCACATTCAGCTCTACGCTGTTGCTTTCCTCTTGCAGCTACCTTGTGGATGAGGCTGTCCTGCTGGTGTTGGAATATATGGGTGGAGGCTCCTTAGCTGATGTGGTCACCGTGAGAAGGATGGCTGTAGGACACATAGCAACAGTGTGTCGGGAGGTAAGGGGTCCTGCTTGTGCTTGGCATGGCTTGGACAAGGCTCATCCTTTGAAAGCACTGCAAAGTGAGTGATTCCATGTTCAGAGCTTTCTTTCTGTGTTGCTCTTCTGCTTCAGAGAAGAAAGAGCATCTGGACTGAACTGCCTGCCAGTGTCCCTGCCCTTACTGTACTCTGTTCTTCACTCTTATCCACCATCATTGAACTCTCTGTCTCTTTTTCCTTTTTATTTTCTGTTCTGCACTTTGCCTCCCCAAGCCTTTGCCCAGAGCCTTTCTGCACTGCCTTCTTTGCCTGTAAGTGCAAAGGTGCTGCTGTGAGAGTTTTAAACCAGAGGCCAAGCCAAAGAGAGACTCATCTGTCACAGGTCTCCACTCCACAGGATGGCATGGCACCCAGCATGGTGCTTGCTGCTGCAAACTGACAAAAGAGCTACTTCCAAGTCTGCTCTTGAGGCAGCCATAGAACCCTTGTCCTCCAGTCTTCCACCCGACAGTGATCCCCTTGGTATCCAAGGCAGGGACGTTTTCCTCTTTTGGCAAACCATTGTTTGTCGTCCGGACGGGGAGAGCGCATCCGCTGCAGCAGCGCTCATTCTGACTGGCTTTGCAGGGGACAGTCTGGAGCAACGACTGACTGATGCTTCCCCCTCCAATGCTAATATGCCTTCCCTTGTTAAGATCCTGCTCTCCTAGTGCTGCAGCAGCAAGCTCTTCCTCCTGCCAGCACTCACTGCTCCTTGGAGATCTGTGAATCTTCAGGAGCAGCCTCCTTTTGCATGTGATGAAATCAGATCAGGGTAACTTTTGGCCTCCTGTTTCTTTTTCCCCTGGCAGTGCCTGCAAGGCCTGGCTTTCCTTCATGCCAAGCAGGTGATCCACAGAGACATCAAAAGTGACAACATCCTTCTGGGCCGGGATGGCTCTGTCAAGCTGGGTGGGTATTCCTGCTGAGGCGCAGCGCTGCGGGGAGGCGGTGTGGGGCTGCTTTGGAGAGGTGCCGGGTGCCAGCAGTGGCTGCTGAGAGTGCAGGGAGCGCTGCGCAAGCCCAGGCCGCAGCTGGAAGGTGCTGAGTGGTCTAGAGAGCAACCAGGTATCCAGAGTAACTTTGGTTTGTGGGTGTTCCTTCCAAAGGGAGAGAGTTACAATGTAAACGTTCAGGGCAATGAGGAAAAGCCAAGGTTTTGTGGGAATCCTGGGCGGGTTGTTACCTGTACAATTGCCCATGTCCTTGGCTGCAGCCCTGAGGAAGGAGAGCCCAGCTGCTTTTCCAGCTGGATTCAGCACTGCGTTCTGGGACTGAGAGTGAGAAGCCCTTTTCCTTGGTTTCCTACTTGAAGCAGTGTTTGTTTTCCTCCTCAGCTGATTTTGGCCTCTGTGCTGTGCTTAGCTCTGAGCACAGGAAACGGAGGTCAATGGTCAGGACCACTTACTGGATGGCACCCAAGGTCGTGAGAAGAGAGCCTTACGGCCCCAAAGTGGACACCTGGTCCCTTGGGATTGTGGGGATAGAAATGGCCACAGGAGAGGCTCCTTATATGCAGGAGACCAGTGACAAGGTAAGGTGCAAATGTGCTCAGATAGCCGTGTCCTTCTGCTCTCAGTCCATTAGAGAAAATCCCATTCCCACAGCTTGAAGTGCTTCCAGCAAGGGCCACTTCAAAAAAGGTCTCTGGGGCTCACATCAGCCGTCAAGGCAAGACCTGGTGCTGGAATAGCTGGGGCTGCACTGGGGCCTTTTTTCCTTTGGGAGACAAGGCTCATCTCTAAGCATCTGCTGGGCAAGAAATTGCCGCTGCAGACAGGAGTTTTAAAGATGGGGTCAGGGTGAGCCCTGAAGGATATGGAAGAATCACATAGAGTCTCATGTTTCCTTTTGCTTCAGGCCAGCTACCTGATAGGCAAGCAAGGGGTTCCAAATCTGCACCAGCTCAGGCTACCCCCTGGCTTGTGTGAATTTCTGCGCTGCTGCCTGCAGATGGATGTGGACAGGCGAGGCTCTGCCAAGGAACTTCTGCAGGTACAAGGCAAAGTGGCTGCAGGCCAAACAGCTGTTCCCTGCCAGGGTTTGCTCCTTGGCCAAACTCCAGGGAATCAGATGGGCCCCCCACAGAGTAATTTCTGCTCTGGGTGCTTTTCAAATGAAAGCCAAGTAGGATCTTGATTGCTGAGGTTAGAAGGGCCCAGTGAAGGTCATCTAGTCCAAAACCCCAGCCACTGGCAAGGACATCTTCAAGTAGATCAGGTTGTTCAGAGTCCCATCCAACCGGTGCTTGAATGTTGCTGGGCTTGGGGCTCCTCCCAGCTCTCTGGGCAGCCCGTGCCAGTGTTGCAGCACTCTCCTCACAAACAGTTTCTTCCTCAGAGCCAATCTGAATTGAGTGTCTTTTAGCTTAAAGCCGTTCCCCCTTGTCCTCTTGCAATTGGCCCTGCTAAAAGATATGTCTCAAACTTTCCTAGAAGCCCCTGAAACTATTGAAAAGTCTCCTTGGGGCTTGCTATTCTCCAGGCTGAACAAGCACAAGTCTCCCAGCCCTTTCTCAGAGGACAGCTCCTACCTTCTGGTGATTTCTGTGTCCCTCTTTTGCTCTCAGGTGCTGTATTCAGGTTTGCCTGGTAGCAAAGGAACTGAAGTATTACAGTGCTGGGGACGGGGCCTTGAGGAACACAATGAAAGCAGTCCCTGCCAAGCAGTTTTAGATTGGTCTGTGGGAAGGGGGGAGCTGGGGTGGAGCTCACTGTGAGCATCCGAGGGCACCCAGCTTGTCCCTCCTGGCCCACCCTTGGAGGTTTCTGCCAGCCAAACAGGCACAGCTGTGCAGGATTTGTGCCAGCCCCATGTGCTGCCTGGCCCAGGCAAGTAGATGAGAATGGCTGTGGCTTTGCTGCCAGGTTTGGTGGCAGACAAGGAGCTGGTGACCAGACCACTTCCTTGGCTGTGCCTGCTGTGAAGGAAGATGCCAGCCAGCACAGGAGGGAGTGGGGTCTGCTGAGGCAGACACTGCTCTTCCTGCAAGCCAGAGCTGAGCACGTCTGCACCCTGCTGCTTGTGTCCTTGCTCCTGGCTTGCTGCTGAAAACCTGCATGTCCAGAGCTCCGGAGAACAACACGTGGGATCAACATTTTTCAGAGCTCTTGGGAGTCTCTTGAGAAATGCCTTATGCCCCACATCTCTCTTGGACACTCAAAGAGCCCATATCTGTATAAAAGAGGAGCTTGAATAAGTCTGTTGACTTTCCTGAAAGGAATAAATCCTCAGGACAGCAAGCAGCAATCCCACAGTGATAGCAGGACAAAAATCCCAGCAAGTGACAACATCATGAGGAATGGACTAGTGCAGTTCTGGGCCGTGTTTGCCTGTGACAGCAGCATGCTGGACATGAAGGCAGATGTGCTGCTGGTGCCCTCAGTCCCATGTCTGTGTATTTCTGGGTGCTGGAGGAATCCAGCTCAACCCTGTTAGGAACTCAGTTTGGAAAAATGGTTCCTTTTTCCTTTGTCTCTTTTAATTTGGTTTGTTTTGTTTCTTTTTCCCTTTGGGCAGCATCCATTTCTGCAATCAGCGGAGCCTCTCTTAAGCCTCTTCTGACAGCCTGATTGCTGCCATCCCTGCAGCAAGGGAATGCAAGAAGCAAAGGAGATGACAAGGTGTGAGAGTCTGTCCGAAACTTCCCTCATTTTTTGCCTCTCAATCGTCATGAAAGCCAAGACCACCGGGGAAAGGGAAAGATCCTGTTCTGAAAATCCAGGTCTGTCTGGTCCACCAAGCCAGATTATTGCCTACGGGTGTGTTTGCTCAACTCATGGAACACTGCACCCAAGAAGGGGCAGTGTGCTCTCCTTCGCCTGCATCACCCAGCAACGCTAGTGCTGGAATTTCTCCACCCTTCTGACTTGGCTGGACTTTCTCTCGGGAATGACCTTTCTGGAGGTCACCACAAAAGGACCCTCCATTCACCGTACATCAACCACCGTGACAGATGGACTGAGATGGGAGAAGATTCTCCCCTCAAGGACTGAGACGTGCGACCCCTACATGGAAAAGCTCCCCTCTTTTCCCAAAAGGACTAAGACTGAAATCCCCACCGTAGGGTGAGGGAAGGTGTGCGTGGGGACCGGAGCAAGTTTTGCAAGCGACCACTGGACCGAGAAGACAATGGTTCCTGCCTACGACATCTGCTGCTGACGACGCCTGTTCCTGATGGACTACTGATGGACTCCTTGTACCCTTTATCAATAGACTATTTTGAAATGGGTCCCCTTCCCCCATTTCAAAAGGACTATAAAAAAGGTTAGACCTGACTGATACCTTTGAGATCTCCCCTGACGTGAAGACGACCGGCTCTTCGTCGACCGGACTTCGAGGGACTTTGTCATCTGCACGTCTGATAGCTATATACCTCCTTGCCCTCCCTCTCTTCTTTTTCTTTTCCTTACTCTTTTCCCTTTCTTCATTCCCCTTCTCTCTAACGCATCTTTGCTATGGCTATTTAATAAAAGTACATTTTGATTTTACTGCAAATCCCCTTGTCGTGTCAGTTTTTGCACCCTGAGATCAGTGAAAAAGAACCTACACGAATCACGTCCTTAGGACGGATCGTGTCACAAGGACCACTTCAGCACTGGAGAACAGAGCCTCTGAGAGCAGGTAGAAATCCTGAGGAGAGAGGGGTCAGAAGACAGGCAGCCATCAGAGCAGGAAAGGAAGGTGCCATCTCCTTTTCTCCCATCTGCTGAATTTCTGCTTAGGACAGCATTGCTGGACGGCACAGAGTCACTACTGATGTGCATTTTCTGGTGGAGGGTGGTGTGAGGCATGAAGCTTCCACTGATTATTTGGGGAGCTTGGCTGGGACTTCATGGGAAGTGTCTTCCTTCCCTCACCAGGAGCTGGAAGGGCAGCGTTTGGAGGCACAACAGCTGCTGGCACAACGGGCAAACTTCCTGGCAGAGGTAGAGAAGGAGCAGGAGAAAAGGCTGCTTGAGATGAAGCAGGAAGTTGCCACCATGCAAGCTGACCAAGTAGAGGTACGAAGCTGAGGCAATCAAAAGGCAAAGGGTGTGAAAAGAGAGCTTGTGTGTTGTTTTGGGCTGCTCTGCACTCCTTATGGGCACTGTTTCTCTGGGCTCTGTCTGTCTGGGTGGCTTTGTCTCCATGCTGGCCCTTGGTAAACAGTGCTGGAGAAACCTTTGTGCCATGAGGGAAAGGAGCGGTCAGGTGAGAGGCTACCAGAGTGCAGGTTTGAGGAAGGCAGGAATGGCACAGCAGGCCCAAAGAGAATGGGAAAGGCAGAGCTGTGTCTCAGAAGGAGGGAGGTGCCCCAGGAAGCTCCCTGCAGAGCCAGGCTGGAGCTGTGGGAGCGGGCTGGCTGTCAGGCTGCTGAGGAGGTGCCTGAAGCTGCTGAGTACATCCTGTGTGTTCTTTGTCTGATGGAGCAGAGCATGGTGTGTGTGCCTCAGCATGGCCTGGAGCACATGTTCCTCCTGCCTTTGGTGTCAGACAGATATTGTGGATCTCTACAGAAGACAGTGTTGTGCTCGGGGACAGCCAGGCAGCACTTTGGGGCATTCCTTTTGCCTTTGAGGGCAGCTGGGAGTGGGTGGGCTTTGCCTGAGCTTCCCTGTGCAGTGAAGACAAGAGCAGGGATTGTTTTGCAAGCAGCAGAAGGCTGCAACCCAGCCAATGACTCTGTGAAGGTGTGTGTGCTAGTCTGGCCAAACTGATGAGAACACTTGGCTTCCTGGATTCCCTTTAGACTCCTGACCTGTCACCAGTCATTGGAGACAAAATACTTCCCAGAACTTGATTGTCTGTGGGACTGGTTTAATGCTGGTGTTGTTTTTATGACTGTTAGTACTTCTACTGTTCCTTCTACAGTTTGGGTTTGATAAGAATTCTACATTTGGGTTAGCCTGACCTCGTGGAAGATAACATCAGTTGATAGCACAAATAAGAGAGGAAGAGGTCTTTTCAATGTGCCCTAAAAGTTAAAACATTACATTGTTAGAACAATCCCGAGGTATCAGAGAGGAAGAGTTGTTTTCAAAGTGCCCCAAAAGAAGAAAACCACCACAATTTTTTTACAATCCCTGTTTGATATTTTAGTTGTATGCTTAGGGAGATGCATCAAAGAGACACATCCATGTGGCATTTCCAGATAGAACTGCCCTGCAGGCAATTCTCAGGAGGAAGCCTGCAGCCCCTCTGCTGCATGTTCCTGCAGTACCAGGCACTTTGTCACTGCTAATGCCCAGCCGGTAAACACTCTTGGAATACTAAGCATTGGCCTCAATCCCTGCACAGATTCCTGCACTCGAGGAAAGCACACCAAGGCCTTGGTGACTCTGCAGTACAGCTGAGTTGCTTCTTACAACTAGTAATAGCTGCAGAGAGGCAGAGAGGCCTTTTATAAGGTCACTTCCAATGAGGTTTATTTGAGCACGCAAAAGGGGATCCAGAGACAAAAGATGAGCCATGTTCTCTGCACAAGGTTTAAGCAGGGGTGGGTTCAGGCTCGGTAGCAAGGGGCAGGGGAAAGGGAATTGGCTCTCAGGGAAGAAGGGGCCATCCACCAGGGGTACCATGACCCCCTCTCCTTACATATTGTGGCTAAACCACTAAATGTGTTTTTTTTAAAGGAACTCTTGCTGGATATGAATGGAGATACTTGGTTGTTTCCAATTGGTGAAACATTAATATGGCTTAAAACTCATGCGGCAGGGGAATAATTCAGCTCTGTGCAAAAAGATATTGTTGAGTTCAAATTGGGTGCTCACACCCAATTCAGGAACAATCATATTTCTCTAGTGTGCATGCAGCAACCATAATGAAGATTTGTTTTCTGAAATGTCTGGCCATAGGTAGCCAAGTGGAATCCAAAGGAGAATTCCTTCAGTCTGAAGGAACATCTATTTCAAACCATTCAGACTGATTGGCCTGGCTACACTGACATAGACAGAGAGAATTTGAAGATAATATTCAGTCGTTCAGAGAACGGGAAAGAAAAATACCCTGGAAATGAAGCCAAGATTCTTAGAATATGCTGAGGTAGCAGGGACCTGCCAGGATCCTGGTCCTGAACAGACACCACGAGAGTCACACCCTGTGCCCAAAGAGTTGTCCAAATCCTTTTTGAGCTCTTTCTGCAGTGACCACTGGCCTGGGGAGCCTGTTGCAGTGCTCAAGCACCCTCTGGGCCATGAATGTTTTCATGATATCCTGCCTAAAGCTCCCTCAATTCAGCTTCATGCTGTTTCTTTGAGTCCTGACACTGAAGGTCTGTTTTCCTTGCATGGAAAGAACTGACAGTTGATATTTAGGCTTTTTAACATGAACTATTGGATCATCCATACAGAAAATCAGCTCCATCTCAGAACCCCACCAACACCAGCCAAGTGACATCTCTGGGACCTTCTGAGAGAGACACTCCAGCAAGACCTGCTCAGGTATTTTGTGCATTTTTACTATTCTGGACTGTATGGTAAATTTTAGCAGACTTGCTGGTGGTGTAAAAGCTGTGATGTGAATGTGCAGGACCTTCCCTTTTGGGAAAGACTTTGATGGAGCTCCTGAATGGGAATGTCTTTCTCCCAAAGCATTTTAGCTCCAGACTTGAAGTAGGACTTGCTAAGTGCTAAGATGAGAAAGGAGGGATGAGATAGAGCCTGTATTTACCTGCAGTACTTGCTGGTTTGAATGCTCTTTTTAGTTAAGAAAGATGTGTTTTCAACCTTGGCCAGTTCAGAAATGCTGCCTTTTCAGAATGGGAGCAAAAGCTGACCCTGCTCATAAGTTCATTAACTAATTATTTTGTTATTGTTGCAGAAACGGCCTCTGGCTTCCGACTTGACCAGTCCTGTGACGAGCAAGAAGAGGAGAATTGGTCACCAGCCCAGTCATGTCCAGGCAGCAGCTGGTGGCCACTTTTCTTCCTTCTTTCTGCCTTCCACATCCCTTTGCTTTTTGGACATGCTTCCAAGTTTTGGCTCCATTTCCCCCTGCACCCATGTGGTGCAAAAACCAGAGAAAATTCAGAGTTCCGTCATCCCAGCGCCTGCCAGGGTGCAGAGGAGATCCCCAATTCAAACAGGAAGAAAAATGAATTGGGGAGGCTGAAGCAGTTGCATCCCTTGGATTTCGATGAAGGTATTAATGAGCTGGTTTCCCTGACTCCTGTGTGCATAACTGTGGTGTAAAGATTTGGTTATTAAGTGAAGCTTCTGCCTGAATTAAGGTGCAAGTGCACCTAGTTCCACAGTCAACAGTAAAAATATTACTGAACAGTAAACAAAAACTAGGCAGATGGAAAGAAATAAGGGAAGAGAGGCAGGGTGAGGGGAAGAGAGAGACATTCAGCAGGAAGATACCATCCCCACATGGGCCCTCTGTCATCCAGCTGGTCCTTCCTCACCCTTTGTCTTCTCGGTGGTGGAGGCCCCAAGTCTCTCTGGGGGTACCACCTTTCTACTGTCCAAGACTGGGGTATCCACAGGGTGGTCACAGCTGTCCCCACATCTTGGGCTAGAAGCTGTGGAAGCAGTGATTCTCCTTACCCACACTCTCTACAGTGGAGTTTCTGTCTGGTGTCCTAATTCCAAACCTTCACCTCTGCTAGGCCAAGGCTTAGTGATTTTCTTCCTGCCATCTGTGCTTCTCTCAGATTCCTTTTGTGGTGGTTCATCTTATGGAAACATCCTTCTTTGACAGTGTTTGGAAACAGTTAATTGTGCTCTTGCACCTTGTGACAAGGGAGCTTTGGAAGCTGGCTCTGGATACACAAAGGCACTGCTCTACATTGCTGCTCTACCATTACCCCTGCTGTATGGTCATGAAAAATCAAGAATCTTTTTTTTTTTTCTGCCGTTAGATTAGATTGTATCTCTTGCTTTAAAAGACAACAACAGCAAAGCCCAGAACCTGTGCTGCTGGAACCTTGTCTGAAATGACATTAATTTTTAGAAATTCTCCCTCTAAATAGTGCAAAAACCAGTCGAGGACAAAGAAATGTGAAATTGCTTGCTGTTGGGAGAAGCTGATTAAAAGGAAGAGCCAGGCATTACAAAACCACAGGGAATGGGTTATTTCTTTCCATTTGATTTCTAGTAAACTGACAGTTGACTGAGACACTGCTTTTTCCATCAGCAGATTTCCAAGACTGCATGCTGAATGCACAAACCTGTCACACATTGATTTCAGGCTAGTTTACTGAAACAGTCAAATCTCTGTGATTCCATGTTTTTTTCACTGAACTCAGCCTTTTCATGGAAACACCAAAAGCCCGAAACCTGGGGTGTGGTTTCCTGGAGATCTACTTTGAACTGGGCTGTGAGATCCTCTCCATTCCAGCTGCAGAATTTCCTTCTTCAAAAGCTGTGGAAGTAGTACAGACTGAAAACAGTGTTGAAAAGCTAAAGATAAAGGCATAAAGAACACTTGATTTCTGATGACAGGGACACAGGCAGTAGGGCAGAGTTCAGTTGCTTTGTTAAATCTGTGGCTTGTCTCTTCTGGAGGTTGACCTTGCAGATTCCAAGTTGGATTTGGTGTGGAGACAGGTTTAGAGTGTGCAGATGCCTCTTGCAAGTGCTGTGCTTGTAGATACAGGTGCTTTGAGATGGTCTTCCCACATTTCTTCTGGACATGAACACAGCACCTGCAAACCTTGGGATGCCTTTGGAAGGATTTCTGCTTGAATCCATAAACACATGAGCAGCTTTTATCAGGAGGCAGTAACAAAATTCTGCCCAGCTGGTGAAGGAAAAATCTGTTCTGTGTTTCAAGTTGGGGCTCAGGCTGAAGCTTTTTTGTGGACTGAGTCATGAGAGCAAATGCACTTTTGGAAATGAAATGCTCACAGCAAAGGCAAGTTGTATTCAACATGCTCTGACTATTGGTATTTCTGTCCAGCTTTATTACTATATTTACACTTCTTTTTATACTTCTGCTATACCATGTAATAGTTTGAACACTGAAATCAACAAAAGCAAATGAAACATCACATGACCGCTTTTTCCTCAAGAATTAAAGCTCAGGTGGCCTAAAGATTGGCAAGAATGGCTGAGTTTGAACAAGATTACTTTGTGTAAATAAGGGCAATGGAAGCTCATAAGGAATGTAAAGGATCCTGTGGGTCTTTGATGCTTGGCACAAAACCTCAAGAGGAAAGCAGAGATTTCCAAGATCCTGAGTGTTCCTTCCTGTTTCTGCTGACTTTTCCTTATGGCAGCTCTTTTTATTATCATCGTAGCTCTTCAATATTTCTTTGGAAAGAGGGCTTTGAGGTTATGTGTGCAATGCTTCCCAAATGCCTTTGGAAAGAGCCAAAGGGCAATTCACAAGTGCAGAGCTGTTTCCAACCCCATCCTGCCACGTTAATCGGTTTTGGCTGCAGGTCATTGGAGCCTTAGTGCCAGTAAGCCCAATAGAATGGAATTGGCTTTTCTGCTGACAAGAGTGCAGGCACTCCTCTGAACTTTGGGCCTCTGGAACTGGCAGGGAATTGGGGATAAAAACATGGTGTGAGAAGAACTCAGCTTCCTTCTTCATTTCTTGTTAGAACCTCAATATTGGTCTCTCTCAAGCTGTTGTCTTTTGTGAAGCTGCATCTGTTGCTGCATGAGTTGAATGGCTCTACAGATGGCACCTCATGCCTTCATATGAGAAAATATATAGCTGGGGCTAACACTCTGGGAATGCACAATCTGTAGGATAAAGTGTCCATTCCCTCTTTCTAAACCCCAGGACAGGCTACTGTGGAAAAGGTTGTGTGTGCCCCATTAATAAATGTTACTGCTTCTTCTGAACAATTTATTGTGAAAAGAAAGGTCTGAAGGACTTTTCTCAAGACTGTCCAATGGGGATCCTTTGGCCTTTTAATGATCTCCTGATGAAGAGTGTCAAAATTCTGCTTTTCTGCAGGAAAAAGAACAGATACTTCCATTGCCTCCACATGCTCTGCAACAAGCAACCAAGCAGACTACTTGAGGTGAGTCAAATAGCAATTCACTCTTGCCACTCTCAGTGGGGGGCAGTGTCCATCTCTTTGCTGTGCTGAAAGGATGAGTTTGAGCAGGTTTTGTTGGGCCTCCAAGGCTCAGAGCAGAGATGAACACCGAGGTGGGTGAGGCCCGGACGGGCCCTCCCTTCCTGCAGTGCAGCTGCACAGGCTCAGCTGCAGCAGTGCTGCTGCATCCCCTCATGGCATTTGCAGGAGAGGAGGGAGAAGTGTGTGTGTGGTCTAAAGCCCTGGAAATTGCTCACAGCTTGTGTCAGGGCAGTGATGTTGGCAGGGGCAGCCAGGCCTCCTGCAGCTCTGGGGCTCTGGGGCAGCTGCGGCCTTTGGAGCAGGCGCGGCAGGGCCCCAGCTCACATTGCTCCGGGACCGCCCAAATGTGGAAAGGCATCTGTGGTTTTCTTTTCAAAATTATCCTGCATACTACTGAGGTGTATCAGGCCTGTCATGCATCCTTGGCACAAGTTGTTGTCTGTCCTGCTACTGAATTTCAACTTGTTAGCAATTTACTGCTTGTAAATATTAATCTCAGGGTGGTTTGAAGGAATTCATTCTGATGTGGAGGGAGTTTTTGTCATCCAATAAGAACCAGACCTTCAGGCCCAGAGGAGCAGAAGCATTGGTGTGAGAGTGTTGGCAAGTGGCATCTATTGTTCTCATTGCCACTTCATCTTGGATTTGTATCATGAGCTTGATAAACCTCACACCTGCTGATTTGAGGGAGAAGGGAATGAAGAAGGTTTGACTCCCATCAGTGGCTTTAAGCATTAATGAGTTTTGGCCTCCTGAGGAGCTGATGTGCTTTGGGTATTTCTTCTTGTAGTTTCTGACTTGTCTAGAGTTTGTTTTTGTGGCTTTGTTTCCTTTTGTGTATTAGAAATGCCTCCGTTCCCAGGTCACTGATGTAACTGTTGTCCACTAGAGGAATCAAATATTATCATTGACTCTGCTTTACCGTTAGGCAGAAAAGAATGTAGCTCAGAAGTTCATTCATCTCCATAAATACATTCCTTTACAAAAATATTTTGCAGATGAATTTTCAGAATCATATGTAACTCAATTTAGTTTTTCCTACAGAGGAAGAGATTATAATTTAGTTATGTTTCTTCTCTTCCTGAAGCTGCTGTGTTTGTTTTTCCTTTGACATTTGAAATGAGGGCACATAATTTCTAAATGTGCTCTACTTGCTCATGAAGAAAACCTCTACAATGTAAGCTATTAGTAACTAGAAATGGGCCACATAGAAATTATGTGTCAGATTCCCAGAGTTACCTGACTACATTCTCTTGGTGCACATGACCTTGAAAGTAGAAACTATCAGTCCCAGAGCCACTGACTCAAAGTTTGGGTGTCTGTATTTTTCATTACCCTGTGCATGGTGTCAAATTATATGTGTGTTTTATGGATTAGAAACATACTCAAATGCTCTCTTAGAATTCACTCAGAGAAAAATGGTCTCATTTTTACCTTTAGAAAATACGGAGCCATTGTCTCCTTGGAGCAACGCCAGTGCTACAAGGACGACTTCAATGCAGAATATGAGGAATATCGGAATTTATATTTAAAGATTGACAAGATCATCAAGAAATTCAGACAATTTCAGGAGCAATGGAAGTCTCTGACTCCAGGCTCCAAGGCCTATCAGGTAAAGAAGGATAAAACCATGAAGACTGTGCTTCATCACAGCAGTGTTTTGGATTCCCTGGAGCTGCTCAGTGAGACAGAGGGAAACTGTGGAATTGGCATATATGCTCAGACACTTCTTGGGCTGGGTCTGATTTTGGCAAGACCCTGCCCAAAAGCCCCTGTTTGAGCTGTCTATGAAGAAACAGCTGTCTATGAGAGGTGTCCCAAGCAGAGTCTTAGAGCATGGGCTGCTTCTCTTGCCTATTGAGAGGCTTAGTTACAGATCTTGGGTGATGCTGGGAGATGGAGATTTGTTTGGTAAACTTGCCAGAAGAGTGGTGGCTCACAGAGAAGAAAATCTCTATAGAGTCAGACTGAGTGTACTTTTAGTGTTTTACCAAAGTGTGCATTTTATGGTGCCAGTGAAACATTTTTCATGGTTTGTTTGTTTGTTTGTTTTTTTCTTGAAGTTGCTGTGTCAGCGCATCCTAGCAGATTATCAGCAGTTACAGCAGGTGCGTGTGACACCAGACCTGCAGGGCCATGGCAACTGCTAAGTTTGCCTCAGGGCTTTTTTAAAGCAGAGGACATCAGATTCTAAACTCTGCAGAAGTGTTTGCATGGCCTGATTTTCTTTTGCTTTCTCCTTCACAGGGTAGCCCCAGCTACTCTGAAATGAGGAGCAGGTGCCAGTACCTCCACAAGAAGCTGGCCCATATTCAGGGCTGCATTTCTGAATTTGAGCAGCAGTGAGTGGAGTACTGGCACCAGACATCTGTTTCAGCAAGGGAACATCTGTGAACTCAAGATTTTTCATTTCAACGGATGATTAGGTTTTTTAGGATTTCTGAAATTAGTACAGAAGAGTAGGTTATGTTAGTACTGAGCAGTAGATGATTTCTTATAAATGTAGGATTATTTCAAAGAATGTAGGAAGTTTAAGTTGAAGTTGAAATATGATTGTATTGAAATTTAACAATAAAGAAATCTCATAATTGGAATTCCTTCTCTCATTGTTGATTGTATCATGTTTGGAGTGGCTTGTTGCTGGTCAATTCTTTTCTTCAAGACTTAGGTTTGTCCATTGAAATAAATTGATCAGTAAAGGGTGGAAGCCCACTACCTCCACTATGAAGTGCTCATTTTAAGAAAATATTGCAGTTGGTGGAAATTCTTTATGATAAGTGTAGGGGTGATTTTTGAGCTCCTTGTTAATTCAAACTCTTTTCCAAAGTTGTCAAAGGCTTAGAAGTTTGGACAACCCTGTCCCCAAATGACCTTGTTTTGGAGGGTTGCAGAGGAGTGCACATGGGCTGCTCTAAGCTGTCAACTGAAGCAGCTCTCAGGACTGCTTGTAAATCATGGCCTCACTTTCACAGTGAGCTGGGAAAGATCCATATCTCTGTAAGAGTTTTGTAAAACACTTGGAGAAATGTTGGAGGCAAGGTACTTCAATGGATTTTAAAAGGAAATTCAGTTCAAGTGTCCCTATGGAAATGCTGTCCATTTCTTAGCATTTTTAAGACTAGTCTGTCTCAAGCAGCCTTTCTAGAGAGACACAGATCGTGATTCCTGCACAGACCTATGGGGACTTTGAAGACTAGTCCTTTTCCTAAGTTTCCTCCATGTATTCATTCAGCTGACATGGCAGAGGTGTTGCCAGCAAGGCCGTAACCTTCTTTAGGGAAAGGATATGAAATTGATTGAGGGAGGATAATATTTGGGAACACTCAAAGGTGGCTGGGAATGCCCCTTTCTTCCTTGCAGAGCATTCTACAAATTCCTCCATCGTCTCCAAGCCAATGATGTTGAGTCCCTGTACCTGAGAGCCCTTGGGGTGTTTTGTGATTGAATACCTGAGCCGTTGTTGCCCTTCTGTTCTCCTTCAAGCCAAGATCAAGAAATGTCACCTCCTAAACCCTGAGACTTGGGTCCATTTTTGCCTGGCTCAGGGGGTGCTCCTCCAGCTCTGCAGTGCAGCAGCCCCAGGGACGCTGCCGTGGGGGGCATGGGGTGAATTGTGCTGGGCTGCCTCCCCTGGGCCTGCTGGCTGCTGCTGCTTGACAGAGCGTGCCAGAGTGCTGCTGCCCAGGCTGGGCTGAGCCTGAGGACTTTTCATGGTTAGCCCTTCATGACATATCTTTCCCTTGATGGGATTTCTTCTAACTCACTCTACACTGCATTAGAAAGTTTTATTTCCATGCTTTAACAAATTGAGGCTTCAAATTCTCATCTATATTTCTCCCTTTAAGTCCCTTATGTGTTGGGGTTGGCTTCCCTTGGGGGCAGGTGTATCAATGTACTGATCCCATCCCCTTTTATTGCTGCAGGAGTGCTTAGGAACACTTCAAATGGTCCTTTCCACTTTTCTTTAGGTGTCTTGTTGCTCTGCTTTCTGACATAAGACACAGTTCCCAGGTGGATAAGGATGTGCCTGAATCACCAGGGATGGTCTCAGCAGAAACTTGTGGAAAGATGAGAGCACTCTCCAGAAAGATGATAAGAAGGGACTGAAATTATAATTTCCTATCATGGGCTCACTTTTTTCTTTAGAAGCCACTGAAATTCTGGACCTCAAGAGAGCAAGGGGAAGCACTGGTGGCCACTTCAGTGAGTTTTCCTGGCCACCTTTACTCATTTCTGCTTTTAGATTCTGATTTGTTCTGTCAGCCTTGCTGCTGAGATTGACCTCCATGGACTGAGTAGGTCCCATTTAACTGGGAGTGTTTTGCATTACTTTTGTACAGTTTCATCTCTGAAATGAGAATCTCTATCTGATGACATTGCAAAAGGAATTCCTAATCTTAGTAGTTTTTCTTTTATTATTACTTGAGGTGATTCTTTAGGATTTGGTTGGTTTGTTTGTTTGTTGGTTTGGTTTGTTTTTTTTTTAATGACAAGAAAAAGCCCCTGACCATGCAGAAAATGGGTCTACTAAACTGTGGAAGGATTGATGTCTGGACAAGGCCAGGACATTCTCCTGTGGGAATTGGACAACCTGGCCTGCAGTTTACAAAGTTACTCTGAAGACCACGTACTGTCCCCAGAACGAGACAGACCATGTACTGTCCTCCAACAGATACATCAAGGAAGAAGGAGCATTGTGCCCAGATGAAACCAAATGCCAAGCACACCGTGGGAACTGCTAATTTGGCACACCTTAGCTAAAGATGTTTATGGCGTGACAGCCAATCAGTAATTAACATACATGTGTGAATGCAGCTACTGAACCAAGGAGCATTAAGCATTAGTGGCGTGAGACAGTGTCTAGAGAAGGATAAATGTGCCAAAGTTGCTTAACAAAGGGGAGCAGCATGTAGCCACAAGGGCTGTGAGTGTTGTTCCTCGGCCGACTCTCCGTGGGACCCTCTTCCCTTTGGCGCCTGTGCACAGGGACTCTCTTTGCTGAAATGCAGTTCCCTGAAATGCAGTTCCCCTAAACGCGGAAGACTCCGAGCATCAGGTTCCCAGGCACAGCAGGAATCTATGGATGCACTAATGGAGCACTAACATTCTCAGCCTGCTCTATTTACTTTCCATTTGAATACAGGCTGGTAGAAGGAGAGATCTGGCTTTGATTTCTCCCCAAGTTACCTGTTGCACTTTCAGGTTAGGAGTACATGTAAAAGGCAGCTCTCTCTACCCATGAATATTCCACTAGTGGACTGACATATAGAAACATCCTTTTTCTCTTTGCACCTTCCCAAGTGGTGCCCTAATGAACAGGAGACTTGCAGAAATCACACAGAAAATCACCAAAACTGCTGAAATGAACACTCAATTCCATGAGAAAAGCTTCTGAGAAAATGCTTGAACAGGATCACTGAACTAACTCAAGCTTGGAAGAGAAACATTCCTTATAGCACTGATCAAGGGGAAAGAAAAAGAAATGCTGTAAAAATTCCAAGTGGAAGATAAGGAGAAAGACAGGAAGCAGAGGAAGAACAAGGCCCTGTCAGATGAGCTGTGGAAGGTAACTTTGTGCCCCAGTGCTGTCAGAGGACGTTCCCTGTCATTGGTGCAAGCAGCTGGAGACAGAAATACTGCTTGATCTGGAGGCCACAGTCTTGGTAAGTGCAGAGGTGGTTCAATAACGTGACATGAGGGAGTTCCCCCAGAGCAACTGGGATGCCTGAAAGAAGTGAACAGCTCACCACAGCCTGGCCCCTCGACTGCTTTTCCTTCTGACCCTCCTGGGGAGGCTCTGACATTTCCTCTTCCCTGGTGGAAGTGCAGCTGCTGCCAAGGGAAACGTCCCCATACTGACTCAGTGTTCCCTTTGCTTCCACATGTCCCATCTGCTGTCCCTGTCCAGGAGAGCTGCTCTGCACGGGAGGAGGAGACCGAGGGAGAGCCTGGGAACATGGAGGGCTGCAATCCCTGCTGATCTGGTTCTGTTTATGGATGGGTAGAGTTAGACTTGGATAGTTACAAGTGTAGGGATATTTACATACATTGATTGATATTTGTGTAGGTATCTGTGTATGTATATTGTTATATTGATGCATGTATATTGATGTGTTTACATCTGTAGTTATATTTACATACTTGTACATTTGTGGAGCAGTGTAGTTCTATTGCTGGAGTTGTATGGATTTTTTATTGATCCATTGATATTTGTATATTTATAGATATGTTTGTTATGTGTGTATTATATGTCATATATTGAATGAAATACGTAAAATGTATTTACATTTATATATTGTTATAGATATATATGTATTTATTTTACTTCAATATATATGGAGTTGCATAGTTCTACAATTGTATTTCTTTAATTCTGGATCTGAGATTCTTTAGAGAGGGATATTGATATTCCTGTATTTGTATATGGGCTGTACAGTTGCAGTAATATGTAAAAAATTTAATTGTTAAACTTCAATTCATATTTGTGTGTAGTAAGTTGTAGAGTTGCAATAAACTAATTTTTTAAACTGAAGTTGATATTTGTAGATATTTATAAAGCACAAGTCTCACAAAAAAAACCCTCTAGATTTTAAACTTAAATTGATATTTGCATGTTTATACATTGGCAGCACAAGTGTACCAATTTTTAAAAAAATAATTTTTAAACTTAAGGGTTTTTTGCATATTTGTACATTACTAGTGCAGGTGTAGCTATCTGCAATAAATGCAACGATTCAATTAAAACAAGTGTAGATTTGTGCTACCCAAAGCCAGGAGCAGGTGGGAATGCTGCAGGATTTGGGCCATGGAAATCCCCGGCCATGCCCAGCACAGGCCCCACCTGCACTCAGGCTGGGCAAGGGCAGCGCAGATTTGGGATGGCAGCAGAGCCACACGTTGGCTCAGAACTCGCTGCCAAGGCCTGCTGAGAAAACTCCGGGACTCCACTGAGAGCAGAACTCCAAGCAGGAGCCACCTGGGGAGGACAAATCCACCCCCCATCCCACGGGCAGCTCTTTAGGAAGAGCTCCAAGTGTCCCCCTGAAGCTCATCCCAGAGCCCAGAAGCCAACAGGGATCCTGAGCCAGCTCCCCTGCCTTTGGCAGCACTTGGGCAAATGAGCTGCAGCAAGGGGGAGGCAGCAGTGACTGTGACTGCTGCAGGCTGGGGGTGAAGGAAGGGCCATGGACACAAGTGCTGAGATGCTCCAAAATCCAGAAGGAGGCTGGAGAACCGGGAAGGAACAAGTTCTGACAAGCCCTGAATGATGGAAGCCCTTTGTGTGAAGTTCCCTGAAGGAACTCCCAGGGACATGGATGCTCTAATAAGTAGTACCAGAATACACAAATGCAGTAACACCAGGAGATGATCTGTATGACCCTCAGGCAATGGCTGAGAAAAAGACCAAGTCTATATTTTATATTTTCTGTTTATTATAGTATCTATATTAAAATATATAGTATGTAGTCTACAAATGACAAATTACATATATCATCAATTCATATGTGTTGTGTGATACATTTTGATATATTTTGATAAATGTTTTTATTTTGTATAGATCTGATATATTCCTCCAGCCAGGGAGAGTGAAGATGTACAGCAGTCCAAAACCTTCTGCCCACGCAGCAGTCAGCCCCGGCTGTGTGCATGCACACCCACCCACTGTCCTTGCTCTCCTCAGCACCTCGGGGCTGCTGTTTGCACAGAATTGGGATGAATTTAACTCAACAGAGCCACAAGTGGGGTGTCCAGCTTGTCATGAACACTCATGTGGCAAGGAACAACAGAGCTCTCAAATCACATCATCACAGGTCCTTTCATTCCTGCTGGGCACTGAGGAACTCCTAAAAGCACAAAGACATAGAGAAGAGGTGGAAAAAATTGGCATCATGCTACTGCTGCGATCCTCATGGAGGAAAATCTGCTGGGTTTCTTAAGGTCAAAGCTTTCCAAAAACTAGGAAAACTGCTCAGCACCAGCAGGCCAATTGTGAGAGGTTTCCTTGACTTGGAAAAGCTGGGACATTAACAGTGGACTCTGTCCTTGGCTCAAATCACCTGCCCTCACCTGCAGACAAAAGCACCACCACCAGCAGAAGCTACATCAGTCAATTTTCTCAAAAAGCTCTGTTAAATACGGGAGACAAAAGGAAAACATATCAGACTCTGTGGATTAATGACAGGACTCTGTGAAACAGTTTCAAAGCAAAGGGCAGCAGCTTCTCTCTGGGACACTCCTTGTGCTCCAGGGCAGCCGGGCTGTCCCAGCTGCCCAGGACCCGGCGCTGCGCGGGCTCTGCAGAGCTGCACAGCGGGGAGGCAGCTTCGGGCACCTCAGCCCCTGGCCAGGAGTGGCTTCTTGCTCTGGACGGCTCCCTGGGGGCAAATGTAGGCTGCTGGCCTTCTGCTCTTGGCCCTAGCCTGGCCTTGCAGGGCTAATCCTCTTCCCTGTCTCAAATGTGCTAAAGACAGACTTGTTTGTTTCCAGCTCTGCACAGCAATGATTTGCACCACAAAATACTGAAGGACTGAAGCCTGAACTTCAGACCCTGCCTGAAGCCTCAACAACAGGACCTGAGCCAAAGCTGCCCTCTAGGTGACCCTTCCAACCAAATGTGCTGTGTATCTGCTCCTTAACCAAGTATTGCTATCAAAAGGATCAATGCATCCATTCACTGGGGAAACACGTCTGCACCTTTCTGCTTTAGGAAAATGGACAAGGCCACACCTGGCCCTGGCTCCTCCTTGAGCCCTGGGCAGGCTTGGGGAGAAAACCAAGAGGAGAATGAAATCAGCTGTCCCCCAGCAGAAGCTCTGTCACGTTGCCTGTCCAGCACTGTCAAAGCCGGGCTGCTCTCACAGCGCACTCGGAAGCCTCGTGGCCGCCAAAGGTGGAGGCTCCGCAGGATTTCCCAGTTCCCGGCCGTGGCTCTCCAGGGCTTGGCTGGGACAGCTTCCCCCAGCTGATGTGCCGCTCTGGATGAAGGGGAAAGCATTGGGGTATCTGCTGATGTATCTTTCTGAACCACTAGAGGCAACCTTTTGTAATAATGCTGAGGTGCATTGCTTGGCTTCTCCTTTTCTGACTCTTTCTTGCACTTTTGCATTACAGTAAATGCCACTATTCCTCCAGCTGGTGTCTGGGTTTGCATCTCTGACCCTCCCCACCATCAAAACAAACACACAGCCAGTTTAGCACCAGACCTGCCTCTCTGCCAGCCAATCTCTTGGAAAACACCCCTGATGGCCATCTCTGCAAATGAAATTCCCACTTGGCAACTTCCTTTTCTGCAGGCAGCTGAGAAAACGAGCCACTCCCAGCTCTGGACACCTCTGGAAACCAGCTGCTTTCAGCAGTCACAGCCCTGAAATATCAACCTCCTTCCTTAACCTGCCACTGGGAGTTCCCACCAAGAGGCCTTTTGTCCAAGGATGCCCACAGAAGAGCTCCAGGAGGGAGCAGTTTGGAACACAACTCCTCCAGAGTTTAAACCTGCCTTTATCTAATGAGCACACACCGACCTGTCCCAAAGGGAAAGCAGGCAGGAAAGAGAAGCTGCTCTCCCACAACAGCAAACTCTCTGCTTTCTTCTGTTCCAGCTGGAGAGTGGAAACCATGGGCTACACCTCAGTTTGGGAAGGAACCTGGGAATTGGCCTGATCTGGGAGCCTAGCAGAGAGAAGTTTCCTAAAGACATGGAAAAGATTCTCTGGAAGCAAAAGATTATGGCAATAATTCTGCAGGGAAAAAAAAAAAAAAAAAAAAAAGAAAAATTGAAGCATTTCAAGAAGTTTCCAGACTGAAATTTGTGCCCCAACACGACAGCCCCAAAGTCTCTGTGGTACGTCAGGAAGCTCAGGAATGAACCTGCAGGGCTTGGATAAACACCATTGGTGTGTGTTCCCCAGAGCACAAGCAGCTCCCCAACAAGACTTCAAGGCTGAGGGACAAAGCTTCCCCCTTCAGCTCTCCACAGCAGCTCTAGGGAGTCTCTCTCCATTGCAAGGTCTCCTTTGTCAGTCTACAGTGACAAGAGCTGGCTGCAGGAGGCATTTGCATTGGAGCTGTCCCCAGATGGGGGGAAGAAGAGGGGATTCCTGAGGAAAGAAAAGTGCAACACCATCTGGGAAGACACCAGCGTGAGTTCCCCACAACTCTAGGCCATTAACTGATGCCCAAAAAGTAGGTAATAAAACAATGCTCCATAGTGTGGGGCCCACAGGGCAGGTATTGGTTTGTTCATCACCAGCAGTGAGGGGGATAGCTCCACCACAAACTCACTCGCCAATTATTCACACAGTACTAGTTTTATACTTTTTTTTTTTTTTTTTACTTCATGGGCACATTAACTTTTCCTAACCTCACATTGTAGCATATTTTCTAATTACATGATTAAAAAGCCCTTGTGGCACACTTTCAGTTTCTGCACAAGGTGGTCATCACTCCTGCTGGTTGTTTTGGATGAAGGCTCAGAAAGCTTCCTCGGGCTTGAACTTCTCACCTCTCATTTCTGCAGAGTCTACAAGATTGTCTGCTCAAACACCAAGTGGTTACCATTTGCAGTTAGCTTGTTCTGCTAAATTTGCTGATTTCTGGAAAGCGCTTCATTCCCATCCCCTGTTAC
This sequence comes from Passer domesticus, assembly GCF_036417665.1. Taxonomy (NCBI): domain Eukaryota; kingdom Metazoa; phylum Chordata; class Aves; order Passeriformes; family Passeridae; genus Passer; species Passer domesticus. Next base: position 76,203 of record NW_026989932.1, on the reverse strand, counting down.
AAAGTAAATGCTTCTTTCAGCACAGCTACAGCTTTTAGCATAGCTCAGGCATTTCCTCATTGCCTTGGCACCAAAAAGAAGCAAAGCAGGAGGGGGAAAACCAGGGAGGGTGATGGGGCAACATTGTCTTATTGCCCAGGCATTACAATTCCTTGGGTAGAGTAATATCCATCCATAGGCCAGCACTTTAGCTTGGATGACAATGCTGACAAAATTGCTGCCCCTTCCTGCTGCTGTAGCTGACTCCAAATCACAAGAAATGTGCCAACTCTGCCAAAGACAGGCAGACATGGGAGATAAAAAGAGCCAGTCTGCTGAAAAGGAGACCAAATGAATGTTTTCTAATGCCCCCTTTTCATCCATTCCCCAGCCCAGACAGAGCAATGTCCTTCCTCCCTGTCACCGATGGTGACTCAGGCACGGGATGCAGCGTGGGGACAGAGCCCGCCGCTGCTCTCAGTGCCCTGCCCTGCCCTTCCCTGCCTGCCTTGCCCGCCGAGTCCTGCCGTGCCGAGCCGTGCCGTGCGGAGCCCGGCCAGCGCCGGGAGCCGCCCGCCCGCGCTGTGCCCGCAGCCCCGGCTCTGCCGCGCTCGTCCCCGCCAAGTCCGGCCCGCGCCGGGGCCGCGCCGGGCGCCAGCGCAGCGCCCCCCTCAGGCCGCGCGCCGCCGGCGCAGCCGCGGCCGTTGCGCCGCGGCCGTTGCGGCCACAGGCGGCGATCGGAGCCATGGCGGAGCTGCCGCTGCCCGCCGGGCTCAGCGCCAGCGCCTTCCCCGCCAAGCTGTGGCGCCTGCTGAACAGCCCCCGCATCCGCTCCGTGCGCTGGGACAGCCGGGCCCGGGGACTGCTCGTCGACCGCTGCCTCTTCGAGCGGGAGCTGCTCGGCCCGGGCCCCGCCCCCGGGGGCGGTGGCGCTGGGGCGGGGCCGGTGCCGCGCCCCTTCAGGGCCACGCAGTTCCGCAGCTTCGTCCGGCAGCTGTACCGCTACGGCTTCCGCAAGGTGCCGGGCTGGCTGGGCGCGGCTGCGCCGGGCGATGCCGGGGGCTGGCTGCACTACAGCAGCCCCTGCTTCCGCCGCGACCGCCCCGACCTCCTGCTGCGCCTCAGGCGGCGGAGCGCGGCCGACAGGCGGCGGCCGGCGGCGGGCCGGGAGCGCCGCAGGCGCCCGCCCCGCGGCTCCCGGCAGCTCCCCGGGGCGCGGCCGCTGCCGGACGGGCGGCACGGGCGCGGCCGCTTCCAGCCGCTGCCCCGGGAGCGGCCGCCGCTGCCGCCCGGGCGCCCGCCCAGCGGCTTCCTGCTGCTGCAGCGGGAGCGGACGCTGCCGGACGGGCGGGAGCTGCGCAGCCCCCGGCCCGGCCGCCTCCAGCAGCGCCCCGGGGAGCGGCCGCTGCTCGCCCGGCGCCCGCCCTGCAGCTTTCACCTGCTGCACCGGGAGCGGCCGCTGCCGGCCCGGCGGGAGGGGCCGAGCCGCTTCCAGGAGCTCTACGGGGAGCGGCCGCCGCCCGCCGAGCGGGAGGTGCTCCGGCTCCAGCCCTGCAGCTTCCAGCAGCTGCACAGGGAGCAGCAGCCCCAGTCCCCGGCTTTCGACCCACGAGGTAGGAAAACAGTTGTAGCCTCGTTTTTCCCAAACATAATTAAAACTGACTGAAGTATTTTTCCACAAGGCTCTGTCATTCTCATTCAGAAGGTATAAAGCCTATTAGGAAGGGGCACCTAAGAGGCCAAAAGACTCTCTGCCTGGTTTTCCTGTGTGCTTCCTTTGATGCTTGATCCAAGGCAGCAATAGAGATCTGTGTCCCAGAGCCACATTGTGGAGCCTGATCAATGTGTTTGGATTCTTGCAGCCTCCTCGGGCACTTCAGCACCCAGTGCTCCACCTGGCAGTGCAGGCTGGGCAGCATTGATGACCTCCAGCTCAGTCCAGAATGCACCTGGGGAAGACCAATCACCAGCAGTGGATCTTGGCTTTGCTGTGGAGCAGATGATCCGGGAGATCAGGAGATCCCTGCCTGAAAGGTCTCCCTCTGCTCAGGTAACCCCATTGGAGGGGAAGGGAAGAGGCTGGGCTGAGAGCTTCTGAAAGTTGTTACATGGAGAAGGAGAGTAACTGCATCCCTGATGTGATTCCAAGAAAATACCAAATGATCTTGAGTTTTCTTTCTTTCCATTGTTCTTTCAAGGGCAATATTAATGCTGTGCCTGAGTCTTCTGGAGGCGAGCCTGTGAACCAGGCTGCAGCAGAGGAAGTCTCATCTGGCACCGAGAGCTGCAGGAGCAGTTCCCCAGAGCCCGAGGAGCCTGGTAAGGACAGAGCCCCCCTTGGTTTAGAGAGGTGTGAGATGGCTGCTCTGAGCCTGCCTCTGGCAGCAAGGGAGATGAGCAGAGCTGAGTTCCTGTCTGCAGGGCTGGTGCTGCCTGGTGCCTTTAGTTCAAATCCTGCACTGGCACAACCTCCCCGAGCCCTGGCCTCCACGCTTCTCCAGAGGCTCTGACATTGAGTCCTCTGCTGTGGCAAGAGAGCACGGAATAAATCTGACCTTGTGGCAGTTGTGTCACCAAGCTGGGTGTCCCAGTTTGGTTCATAACTCAGCTCCCAGCAGCCTTCAGCTTCAGCCACTTCAGTGAGGACTGAGGTCTCTCTGTCCCTGAGACTGTCTGTGTTTCAAGCTTGAGACTTTGCTGAGGCTTTATCAGGATACTTAAACACTTCACACAGTTCAGTTTTGAACACTTGGAAGGATCCCTGTACTTTAAAGAGCAGGCTTCAAATTGCCAAGTGAGAGTTTGCCTTTCAGGCAATCCTTGACAGTCCCTTGTAGAAGGACAATTGGTGCTCAAGGAACATTTCCACAAGGGTCAATATTGACTCAGTGTTCCCTTTGCTTCCCAGATCCCATGTGATTGACTTCTCCAGGAGGGCTGCCCAGTGTGACAGGAAGAGACAGAGGGAGAGCCTGTGACCATCGGGCAGGTAGAATTCCTCTGTCTCTAGTTATATTTATAGATATGTATAGTTTATTTAGGTAGTGGTATTTATAGATTCATGTAATTATTGTTAGAGAGCTGTACAGTTAATTATTTTTTTATTTTAGATATATATTGTTATAGCTTTAGATGTATTGTTGTGGTTATAGATGTGCCCAGTTGCTTTTATAATTGTGTCGTTAGTTACATTTACATATATACATTTGTAAATGCATATTTATATTTGTATCTGGGGGTTTAGACGCATAGATTGATATTTATATACGCCTCTTTTTAACCTTTTGCCCTGTTCTGCTTCCTCGCTCACCTCTTGCTTTTCCCCCTGTGCCCCCTGTGTCCCCTCTCCCTGGGCTGGGTCCGAGCTGGCGGCCGGGCCGGGCGCAGCAGCAGTTCCAGCCCCGGGTGTCCCTGGAGCACTGGGAGCTGCCGGTGGCCCCAGGCACTGTCCCCTGAGGAGCTGCTGAAGGACGGTGAGACTGAGGGGGCTGAGAGGGCTGAGGGGGCGGTGGCGCTGAAGGGACGGTGACCCTGAGCTGCTGCTGGGGCTGAGGGCTGAGGGGCAGCCCAGGGCCATGGTGGCACTGAGGTGACAGGCAAGTGGCACAGGCTGAGGGGCTGGCGGGTCTAAGGGGACGGGATGGGTCAGAAGGGACTGAGGGGGGGGAGAGGACTGTGAGGGGATGAAGAAGCTGAAGGGGGCTGGGGGTTTGCTGAGAGCATGGCGGGGCTGAGGGGATGGAGGGGCCAGCAGGGAGCACAGAGGGCTCTGGGACTGCAGCTCTGCCAGGCCTTGCAACCAATTCCAGAGCCTCCACTTTTGCCACAGCTGTAATGAAGACCACGAGGACAGCCGGAGACTGCCAGGAGCCAGCAGGGAGAAGCTGAGGGCCAGCAGCAGGAGCAGTGAGCGGGGCCCTGCTGCTGCCAGCCTGGAGAGAGCCCAGGTGAGGCCCCAGGGCCGGGGAGGCAGGGTGGGGCTGAGGCTGGCGTGGGTGCTCACCACAGCCCGGCCCGTTCAGCTGCTTTCTCTTTCTGACCCTCCTGGGGAGGCTCTGACACTTCCTCTGCCCTGATGGAAGTGCAGCTGCTGCCAAGGGAAACGTCCCCATAGTGACTCAGTGTTCCCTTTGCTTCCCACATGTCCCATCTGCTGTCCCTGTCCAGGAGATCTGCCAAACTTCATCTGCAGGATCAGAAGAACTGGTGTCCTTTGGCCACCCCCAGTTCCCACTGAAGATGGGAGCACCTGCAGAGCAGAGAGGACCAGCTGCAACTCCAGGCCCAGCTCTTGCTGCTCACAGCTGAGCCTGTGGCAAGCTCCAGGAGCTCCTGCCATCTCCCTCCCTGTTGGCAGCTCTCTCCCTCCAGACCCCAGGCCCTGCCCATCCACGTTTTTCCCTCCCAGTTCACCCCTTTGCTTTGCCTTCCCTTATTAAACAGTTTGTCTTTTTCATTTGACTCGTGGATCTGTCCATGGAGCTGAAGCAGCACAAATCCTGAGCCCAGGGACACGCAGGGCCCTGCTGCCGTTCTCTTCCACGCAGTCGTCTGTGCATGGGCAGGAAGGAACAAGGGCAGCTCAGGCTGCAGAGGTCTCTGTCCTGCTGCTCCAGTTGCACAGCACCGTGGAGTTGAACGTTGTGTTGAGCACACTGAAGGGAACAAGGACCCTGGGTTTTAGAAAAGCCAGCTTGAGTCTGCTCTTCCATGGCAAACATCCACCGAGGGCAGAGGAGCTTGCCATGCTGGAAGTTCTCACCAAGAGCTTGCTGAAAGCACAGCAATGCTCCATGCATTCACAGGGACAGGAAGAGGGCAGAACCAGAGAGCATGGTGGCCTAACAGTGAGCTTTGGGTGTGCCTCAAAGCAAATGAAGCAGCAGCAGCAGCAGTGGAGTGGCTGTGACTCAGAGGCGCGAGCGTCCCAGTGGCCGCAGCGCTGTCAGGCAGTGCCTGCAGGCTGGGTGCGCTTCTGGCAGCTCTGCTCTCCCCACAAGTGAGGAATCGCAGCCCCTGCCTGAGGCCCACTCAGAAAGCCAACCAAGTGAGACCAGAGGCAGGGGACCCTTCCCAGCTGTCTTGGGCATGGCTGCAAAACAGCCGCTGCGTCTTCCTGTGCCCGTGTTTGGGGTGTGCTGAGCCCAGAGCCGGCCAGCTTGTGCTCTGCTGTGCCAGGAGCGTTCTGGGCGGACAGGAGAAGTGCTGCGTGCACAGCGGAGCGTCCTGCAAGGGGCTGATCAGAGCCTCCTGCGGGAACAGGGCTCCGCTCCCTGGCTGGGAACAGCCTGGTTTTGCTGCCGTGAGCGCAGGCAGGAGTTCAGGCACGTGCAGAGGCAGCGGGCAGCTCGTGTTTGTAGGGGCCCGGGGCTGTGCGCCCAAAGCGACACGTGGGCGTGGGGAAGGAAGCGACACAGAGCTGGAGGAAGGAAGATGAGCTCGAGCTGGAGTGCCTGTGCTGCAAGGAGCAGAAGGAATTCAGCCTTGCCAGGGTTTCTTAAGTGTGTGTTGGTGTTCCCTGGGAAATGCTGACATTTGGGGAAGTGCCTTTGGAGGAGAGAGGCTTGATTGTCAAGGAAACTGCTTCCCCGGGAGCTCCCAGTGAGGTAGGTGCAATTACAATCTGCACCCCAGCTCATGCTCAGTATTAACTACAATCTTAAATAACAATAAAGTCAAACACAACAGATGACTGATGTTCCTACCTTCTGCTTCCCAAACACAGCCAAGGGTGGCAGCAGCTACAGCTCCATTCTCCTGAGCTCACAGCGCAGCGCAGCTGTTCCAGCCACACCAGCACGGGACTGGCCGCAGGTTGTACAGCCCGTGCCTGAGGCAGGATCAGAGCGCGTTTCCTCTCAGGTAATGGGAGCCCCGCGCTCTTCCACAGGAGAATGAATGTGAAGAATGCCAGAGCAAATTGAAGTCTCTTGAGCCTGGTGAAGATGAAATCTGCTTCTGTCCTTGTATAGAGCTATGGGTTTGTTTACGTGGCTTCTCGTCCCTTTTCTGCCTGGGCTTTCTCACCTGCAGTTTTCAGTAGAAAAGTGAAGCCATAGGTGGAATAAATAGACTCCACCACCTGATGTAGTTATGAACTGGGTCTGTATTGTCAGCACCCGGCACAAGCGAGATAGTTCTCCTGAGAACTTGTGCCTTGAGCCCTGGTCTGAGCCCCATCTTTTACTCACAAAGGTGCTCCATATACATGACCTTGCTCAACCTTTCATGCATATTCAACCCCTGGCCCCGCCTGTCCTCGCCTGGCGTGATAATTAGATCCATGCCCTTCTGAGCATGCCTTGTTCATGGTGGGGGTCACATGGGAGTCTTTGGTGGTCTCTGAGGCCGAAGATTCTGGTCATCCTTATGGCTGAACCTTTGAACTTTTCTCCTTTGTACTTGTGCTTTGGTCCCTTGGTGCTTATCTGAGTACGTCTGTCGGTCTTGATGAGCTTGGAGACAGAGGAGCCCATTTATCTGGATTTCTGCACCCTTGGTGTTCTCCCAGTATTGTTCTTTATGCAAAAAAGCTTCTGAAATTTGCATTTTTCTATTCTTTTTGTACTATGACAGAGGTTTTCTTAATTATAGGTTAAAATTCAACACATAATTCTGCAAGCTAAAATTTAAATGCTTAATTCATATTGCTAACTCAAGGGAGCTCCAAAAATCTCTCTTTCAAAAGCAACAAACCTTTGAAAAGTTAAACCTCAACCTAACTGTGATCCTCAATCAATACCTCCTTCTTCCACTTGCTTAAAATCTCTTTGTCCTGGGCACTCACTATGACCTTTTTCCTGGAAGCTCTCTGGTTGTCTTGAATGCTTATGGAGTAAAAGGTAATCCCTGATCTATTTTCAACTCTGCCCATACAGAGACTGCTGGAATGGAGGTAGGACTGGTACTGGGGACCTGGCAGCTTGTCCAGGAAGCAAAATTATTGAAATAATGGTAATGTGGACAAGGCATGCAAGTCCAGGTGGTGAGCTCAAATATGCAAGTACTTGCAGTTTCCCCTCAGCACTTGACAGTTAAGGGGTATGGTCTCTTTTTATTTCTGTCTCTTAATCCTCAATCCTTGCCACACTCCTTCAACATCTTTTGCATTGTGATCTTCCCTGTTTTCTCCCTCCCTTCTTCTGTCTGTGACTTTCTGTACACGACAGACAATCTGTCACACACTGTCAGCTTGCTCAGTCACCCGAGCAGTGATAATGATGTTGTAGAAATTGTAGGTGCACAGCAGGCAAAGGTGTCATGCTTCTGTGTGCCCTCTGCAGGCAAACCTGCTTCCCAAAGCTTCAGACAAACTTGGAGAAAAGTCTTGTCCCCACTGCTTTGTTGTGGTTTATGCATTGATGGAGCAACACTTCTGTCTCAGCCCGCTTAAGCCACTGCAAAGCTGGAATTGTTGCTTTAGCAGCAGATGTGCTGGCAGGGTTCTTACAGCTCCATAGTAAGAACTCTGCAGTTCTTCTAGAAGAGGTTTCTGATCTTTGTGCAATAAAAACGACGCCTTCAACTGCTGCAGTGCAAATCATGCAGTCATGTAGATGTGTTTTCAGACACAGGTATGTCTATATATGCCTAGTGAGTGGCCTCGTGGGGAGCAGGGACAAATGAGGAAGGAAACTGGGAGGATAAAACATGCTTCTGCTTCAAAAAAAAGCCGTGACTTCCCTTTACAGAGAAGGATATAAAATTTTTCTTGATTGGTCTGAAGGGAATAAACAAGTCTCTCTATGTCCTGATCTTTTACTAGTCAAGGGTGTAAGAATTTTTTTTTTTTTTTTTTTTTTTTCTGTGGTGGTGGGTGCGGTCTGCAGACCTGCACAGCTGCTGTGGGTGGGGCAGGTGCTCAGGTAATTGCCAACAGCTGCTTGGTAATTGAGAAGTTGGCTTGTGCCTGGTTGAGGGCTTGAGGACTGTGCTGAGAGAAGGAATAGGGAGTGGAGTGGAGTGGAAAATACTATTTACACAAGCAGGTATAGGTGGATGTCTGGGGTGTAGGTGGGAGTTAACTGGTTTAAGGTACTGCATTTATGAAGAACTGAACATTTAACTCTGAGATAGGACTATTTAGTTGCTACTCTAAATGCTGCATTTACTAACATGGAATGTAGTTTCTTTGTGTTTTGCTCAGAGAGTGTCTCAAAAACATTGAAGTCCAATTATAGTCATCATAAACACAAGTTAATATCTTCCTTTTTGTTGCAAACAGAAGCTGAAAGGGCCAATGGATCTTGCATTCAGTAATGTGCACATTTTAAAAAGAAGTGGCTCTCTCCTGTTCCTGTGGCTAGCTGGTCTCTTCAGGCTAGACAAACATTTCTGGGAGCATTTCCTTGCTGCTCCAATATCTCTATCCCCTTGGAATTTGATGCAAATACTATATTTTTCTAAAATTATTTCTAGACCCTTTCATTTTCTAATTTGCAACTGTCATTTGGGGGAAAACCAAGTCTGATAAGGTTTTATTTTTTGTAGGCGTCTCAAATTGCAGCCCATTGTATTTAGCTGCAAAATCCTAAATCATGCTATCAGGATACCTGAAATGGACACTGGTAGAGAGTAAAAAAACAATGCCTGATACAGATGCTATCAACTATTTTTATTTCCTGACAGTCCAGTATTGCACTTACCCAAGGACTGTTCATGTTTTTTTCTCTTTTTCTCAGCTGTCAGTTCTGTGAGGGCTGAGAAACAAAAATGCCAAGTAAGGGTATCCAGAGTAGATGGACACAATGAGAATTCGGGGCCAATTTGACCATACTCTGATCTGTAGGATTGCCCTCCTCTGTGGAAGATTGTAGTGGTGTGATTGCAATTTCTGCTGGTCCGTGTTTTTAGTGTTAACATAGCTACCCAGGCAGCCAGCCAGGTTTTATGACTCTCTTCGGAACTGAAAGAAAAAGAGAAGAAAAAGTGTCTGTGGTGTTTTCCTGCAGCAGTTCCACATGCTATTGGTGGCACGTAACAACTAGATTCCACACCTAGGAACTGCTTGTGCTGCAGTCTTGAGTGTGCTAGCTGTGATAGCTGCTTCTGGAGAAGGGTGATTTCTATTACTGCTGTGTTAATTCTTCCTACAGAATGAGAACAACCCAGCAACTTCCTAGCTGCTTCCAGACGTTTACATAAGGGTTTGTATTTGTACCCCTGTTCTTGGATGTTTGAGTTCTGTAGTCAAGCTACCTAAAAGGTCCAAGAGCTGTATCCAAGCAAAGGTGTGTTTGGATGGTAGTCTGGGACAGAGAGTATTCTCCTCTGCAGTTAAAACTGGCCAAGTTTAAGCTTTTTAATTGACAGGCATTCTTAACCGGAAAAATAACAGTTTTTGGAAATAGAGAGTTTTGAAATCCCCATAGTACATAATCTAAACATAGAGCATATTTTACAATCTTGCTTTGGGAACTGCTTGCAATTCAGTGTTGCCTCCTGAGGTGTCTCAAGTTGTGGGTGTCCTAAAGAAGAAGAGAAATAGGAATTTACAAGAGAGGAAACAGAATTCCAGAACTTTTCACTACACCAGTCCTGTACTGAAGTGGCTGTTGTGAAAAATACAGCCAGCCCCATGAAACTTAGCAGTGTGAAGAAACTGCTGCACAGCAACAGCTGAACTTCAGTGTGTCTGAGCCAGTGCTGCTGGCTCAAATGCTGCCAGCATTATCTCTGCCCCCTGGGACACTTCCCGGTTCCTGCGCCTTGACACTGCTTTCCCATGGGGCTGGGGAAGGAGTTTGGCTCTATGAACTGCCTGGTGCTGTGAAACAGGTTCATTTTTGTCAGAGGAGGTGATGGTGTGCATGTGTCCACATGTCTCCCTGCCTTAGTGCCCTTTGTGAGCTTCTTACTTGAGCTGGAATTTGTGGAGTGGTTAAAGCTTGCTGCCTTTTATTTCTTTGGTCCTATTCAGAGAAATTAGTTGTTGAAGTCCCTGAAATGTTCCGTTTTCATCCTTATGCAAGATAGTGAGGAATGTGTTCTTCTCATCCCTTAGGTAATTCTTTGCTTTATTATTGCATGCAGTGAGATAGAATTAGTGTGGGTTACAAGCAGTAAGAGAATATGGAATAAGACAACAATAAGCACAAGAGCAAAAGATAAAAATAGTCTCAGGAATTAACCTAGTAGTTTGATATTTCTATGAATATATAAAACACTTGCAACAATGCTTAAATCTCTTTTTCTTTCTGATAAAAAATGTGTTTTCAAGTATTTTGCATACAGGATTCCCCTGGGATGTAAGAACTTGAAGCATTTCAAGTCTGCAGCCTCAGGAATGAAATAAACTTTTGACTCAAGTTGTCAACCTGAATAAACTCTTAACTACCCCACAGCAATTGCAAGATATAGCTAGGAACAATGGAATAAAAACACAATTGCCCTTTTTGCTCTTAGCATTTTCTCCCTGGTCCTATAAAATTTGGGTCTGTGCCTTGTTCCTTAGTTTGCTTTCCAAACCATTCCATGTCCTCAATAGATCTGGAGAACTGCCTCATGCGTAGAGCTGAATAATCAGTTTTGAATCTAGGAAATTAAAAGAAGAATCACACTTCATAAGCTTGGGCTTCTGGACTGAAAGCTTGAGATCATTCAAGTAGACATTGCTGAATGTTCAGCCTGGTCTGGCAGGCTCCTCTCTCTGAAAAGTGGGCAACTGAAACCTCTGTGTTTGCACAGAAAGGCAAGTTATGGGATAGCTGGGAATTGGCTCTGGCCAGCTGGTGTCCCAGGTGTCATCTTTAATAGTTGTTTTCTTATGTTATTAGTAACCAGGCTATTAGGCCAAGCACCTGTAGTGTTTGGGTTTTTGGTTGTGCTTGTTTTAGTTTTGGCCAGCTGCGTTGGCAGGTGGCTGTGAGTGCACTGTAGTACCCCCAGCTGCTGCCCAGCTCTGCTCTATTATGTTTCTTTTTCTTAGCCTGGTCTCATAAGCCCTCAAAAGAAATATAATACACCCAAGGACAGCTTATCTATTACTTTGGGGGCATAAAATAAGCAGGATGACTTCTGCTGCAGTGTTAGAAACAAAAAGGTTTAATAAAAGGTATAATAACAAAGAGAAAAACTCGAGCCAGGTGCAGCAGTCCGCTCCTGGTAAAAACACCTCACAAAAGCACTTAGCTCTTTTCTTCTCTTCTTTTTCTCCCTGATGGATCAAGTGGGACTTTTTGGCTTCTATCCAATTAGATGTCCTCAAGTATTTGGTGAAGTCCCTGAGGTCCCATGAGGTGGCTTTTCACCTAATCCTTGAGAGAAACTTCTGGCCTTCTTTCCTTTTCTGGGGGACAAAGGCTAGTTTTGCCACTCTGCCATTAGGGTGCACACTCCTACAGACATAGCTCTCTTTTCTTTCTTGGTCTCTTACCCCTCTGGCACTCAAAGCCATACTTGCTATTGTAGTCATTAGGTACACGGTCCTGCTAGGATGGTTGACTAATTCAGGAACAAACAGCCATGCTGCCATACCAGGGACACTGCTCTGGAAATGGGCAGAAAGAGAAACCATTTAATGTTTTTCACTTTAGAAATGTTCCATTGCAGCTTTATTTGCAGCAGAGTTACATTTACTGGACTGTCCAATAGAATTCCATGTGTCCAGAGCTAACTTTAATCACATAATTTAGGAGTGTCCAGCTGTAAATCTCACAGCCATGGGATCAAAAGTCCTTTCCACTTCTGGTTAAGTGGCTCTCCTTTCCGGGTCTGGATGTACACCCAGTCTCCTGACTAGTGAGGATATTCTTGAACATTCAGGCTTATTAGTGAGACCAAAACAACAAACTTGCACGATGATAAAAGCATTTTCTCCTAAGGGTTATGCTCTAGCAGCAGCATTTCGGCTTCCAGCCTTTGGTGGCAGAGAAGGTTCAATAGCCAGGGCTGCCAGAAGGAGGCAGGGCAGGAGCAGTTTGCAAAGCTTCATTAAGAATCCAGGGAAACTGAATCCCCATTTAATCCCCATTTTCTTTCCAGAGAGCCTCCAGAGAGCAGATATTTCAATCCACCACCCTCTCCCAACAACCATAACTTTTTGGAGGTGGTGCTGAGATCTTGTTTTCTGAGTTTGATCCCTAAATGTTGAAATAACTTACAATAACACAGAAGAAGGTCAACAGGCATCAGCTGTTTCTCATGCGTTGCTTGGGGTTCTCTCCCCTGCAAGGGGTCCAAACTTGTCACATCACAGGTTGTTCCCCAGGCAAAAGACCAGGGATTTTCACCATGTGCTTCCTTCTCCAAAAGTTCTATTTCATTCCCCCAAATCCAATTCGCAAAACATTCTCCATTTCCCTTTCTTTGCGATCATTGCTTATTTTCCTGTGTAGTTCAACCACTTCTGTTGCAGAATGAGGTATTACTGCCAGACACTACATCCTGATAAGCAAATTCCTTCTTTATCAGTGAGCAGGGCTTGGGATGAGGAGGGAAGAAGATTGGCTTTGCAGAGCCGAACCTCTCCTCCAGGGAGCAGAGGAAGGTGACATCATCTTCGGGGCATCCTGCCTCTGTATTTTATAGGGGCTGGCAGAGTTTAGGGTGAGGGGCGGGGTTGGACTTTGAGGCACTAAAGCCCTCCCAAGGGCTGTGGGGCTGACCTTGCAGTCAGGGAGGCCTGGCTGTTCCTGGAGTCTGGAAAACACTGCTTCCAGGCCTTCCCCAGCAGTGTTAAATTGCAACTCTAAAGCTCTTTGGCTTTGGAGGAGCGTGTTTCACTGGTTTCTCATGGTTTGGGGGCTGGCTTCATCCTGGCATTCAAATCCTACTCTGGCCTGAGGCTGGCTATTGTTTCAGGCTCAGCAATTTGCTGATGCAGCTCCTTTTCCAGCTGATGGGCACCACAGAGCTCTGAGTCAAACCTCCATGCATATGGATACCAGGCATGGTCCTTTACTGGGAGTTTTTAATTTTCTTCTAACAAAGTTCATGTTTTCTCCAGAAGAAACTGTGGATGGTGCTAGTTTCTCTCCGTCCCCATCTCTCTTTAGGGCTGGACAAGTTTTCCATATAAGCTTTTAGCAAGTGTGTCAGTGGAGAGCAGTTCAGATCAGTTTCTGGGTGCAAGTCCATTACTTTCCTGCCAGAAAATAGCAGCTTAGACTGAACATTTATTTCTCCTTTATTATGGCACGAGCACTTACAGCTGTATAAAAGGCCCATATCACCTCAAGAGTACCCTGCCTGCTGCGCCAATTAAAATGTAAGGCCCCAAAAACGTTGCTCTGTGGGATACTGTAAAACGACTTAAACTTGTTCCTGTACTCTTGACACAGAAAAGCAGGAAAAATACTGACGAGATGTTCTCAAGAGATTGGAACAACAAAAAACCTTCACTGTCAACTTTCAAAAATCAAAGAACTTGAAAGGTAAAAAAATTAAACATAACAGAGAATATTCTATAAAGCATTAACTTAGCCCTATCAACCTAACAAAATGTGTTAATTGAGTTAGATTTAGATCATTAAGGCTGTTGAGATTTTAAATTACTCAAAAATCTGAGAGCAGGAAAAAGGGAGAAGAAAGAGAAAGAGAATGACAGAAAGGAACCAACACAGCTATCACTGCAGGTTCCAGTGGTGTTCAGCTGATAGAAATTCCAAGAAGATGTAGGGTCAAGACATGTGGTGGCCACATATCCCAAGGCAAATAGCCTTTGGCTCTCCTGGGGCCCTCCCCCACATGGGGCTCCCACTCACGTGGCCATTTAGGAGCTGGGTTAGGGGCTCCAGACACAGGTGTGGAGCATTGCCTCTGGTGTGCCAGGGATCAGTGGCCGCTGCTGGGCTGGGATACAGGCCTGGGGGTGTGGGGCGTGCCGAGTGGGGCATGGCCTCACCAGAACAAGGCTTGATCTGCCCCTTCCCCACATACAAGCCCCTGAAAAGTGTTGAGCCAGCAATCTCCTCTAGTCTCTCACAACAAGGTGTCCAGGTTCCTGTGCTTCTTGGCTGTCAAGACTCCACAGATTTGTGTCTGGATATTAAGTAACTTGGACATTTATTCCTTCCAAAAGCAGCAGCATGAGGGTTGTTTATTCTTTCTAAGGCCTTCCCTCCATTCTATGTCCTCTTCTTGAGGTAGTCCTTGTAAAGCCTCTCCTCTCTCTCCTTCTCCATGACAATGGAAAGGGACAATGGAGAAAACAATAAATGAGAGGTTAAAACTATTAGAGTTACAATGTAGTGAGGAAATAAAAAGCAGTGCACAACAATAAGAAGAAAATTGTGCAAAAGGGGTAATGGCTTAAGCAACAAAGGTGAAGTGTCACATGAGGCCCCTGGAACAAAGACAGGATGGTGAGGGCTTACAGAATGGTTCTGATAGTAGATGGGGGCTGCTGGTGCTGCCTGGAGCAGCTGTGCACCTGCAGTGGCAGTTTCCTGCTCCCTCTCTGCAGCAGGGATGGTGGCAGTGGCAATGGTGATGGGTGTCTCTCTGTCCCTGCAGAGCTGTGTTTGGCATTGCCACTGCCATCAGTCTTCCACACTGGGCATGTGTGTGGGAATGGGATCTGCCACTTTGCTGCCTCTTCCTACCACCCTGCTGGGCTCCACTTGGCTTGGCTGGACTCACTTGGGATCAGTGTCACCACTCTGGCTTGCCTTGTTCTGTTGCAGTGGAAAAACAGTCCCACATGCCACCCTGGCCCTGATGGTTTCAGCTGTGTGTCAGAGCTGCCGCTTCCGTGCCACCCATTTCAGCCCCGCCTCCTGAGCAATATTGTGGAAGGAGAAAAATGGGGGAAAAAATGGTGGTGGTGCTTTGGTCCCAAGGCCTCCCTGTTAGAGTGAGTCAGACAGAACGATCCTCCTTGCATTTTCTGTCATGGCATTTCCCTGCTGAAATCACACCCGTGGCTATGATGTAAAATTTTTTTAATATATAGTATTGAATAATATAATATACATATATATATATATATATATAGAGAGAGAGAGAGAGAAAGATCCATGACCATGTCTCTGTACCTAGGAGAAACCTCTAAATGTAATTAAAGCAGTGCTTCTTCTCCTTGTTTTCTGATTTCTAGAACAAAGGAACAAGCCTTCTGATTTTTGCTCAGCAGAAATAGTGGCCAAAGACCACTAATGTGGTTCCTCACATCCTGGTCCCTTCTCAGTGCTCAGCTTCTCAGTGTGGGCTCTAGGGGCTCACTGTGTTTCTACTCTTACATGCCTTGAGCAACAGGTGATGGACTAGGAGGGCTTTTTGTGTTGCTTTGTAGCAGAGGAGAACTTTGCAGGCTTTTTTTGGCATTAGGTGTAGAGCAGGTCTGGTTCTATGCATGAATTCACAATCCAGCCTAGGGCGGCTGCTATTGTGATGTCAGCGGCCGCATCCCGGCGTTGTCAAGGCAAAGTTGCTGTGCCGAGGCCCGGAAGGGCTCAGTGTGCAGAGCAGCTCTGTGGCACGCTCACTGCAGGCGAACCTGCTGATCGACGAGGTCTCTGCCAGCAGGACTCAGAGTATTTTTGATTTTCCCACAGGCGTTGTCTGCTGCAGACTGGAGCAGCGCTGCTCAAGCCATGGAGGGAGTGTGTGCTGCAGTTTGCACGGCTTTTTCCGTGGCTTATTCTGGGTACTTTCTCACCCACCTGGCACGTAAGTAGATGTTGCAGCATATGGAAACCAAAATGCCACAAAGAGGCCTTTGGTTGGGTAAAGCCGCTGTCAACAGCTCCAGCCAAGAAGGGGGTGTCTCTAGCCAGTGGGGAGTGGGCAGCATTTGTAATGTGGCCTGCAGGGATTCTACTCCTCCCATGGCACAGCCTGTGGCTATGGAGTTTAGAGTCTCCTCAGTTTGCAAGCTCAAGGAAGACAACTTCTAAGATAGGAAGAGTGGGAGAGCTTGTCAGGAGTCCTTGTAAAAGCTGTGCACTGCTCTCCAGGACTAAGGGAAAGTCCCTCAGTTCAAGTCTTCTTGTCTATATTCCCTCATCCCAGCATGTGCCTGTGGACCTTGACACTTCCTGCACACTAAAAGAGCCATGTGTTCTGTGATGAAGTCACAGAATCAGCTTGGAAAAGGCCTCTGAGATAGACATTTCAGAGGAGTTCTTGTATGCTCCCGAACCCTAGAGCTGTTCCTGTGCTGTGTCACAATAGAACTGCCACCCTGGCTAAGGGGCACTTGGCTGAAGCTTTTCTGGGGAAAGGCTTTCAGTGAGCTCATGGCAATTGCTGCATGCAGTCTCTTGAGAAAACTGAAGCACAGGAAAGGGAGGAGCTGTAGCTCCTGCTGGGTGGGGTGGGGCAGAAGCAATGATTGTTACAGAACCACTGGGCCTTTCTGAGTCTCAAGTTTCTGTGGGTTGAGTGGCCATGGAGGACAAGGAAGTATTTTGTGCTGTTGACTTGCTTGCTGTGTGACACAGGGGTTGCAGCTGGAGTGATGTAGTGAAAGCAGAATGCTCTGTCTTTGGGTTGACTTTTTGTGGGCTTGCCCAGCACAGGCAGTTTTCTTACAGCATCTGGTTGTTTTTCTCTTGTGTGTTGCAGGTCACATCACCCGTGCCTGGAGAGAATCCAGTCTTTGGGTGAGTGGGAAAGGAGCCTCTGGCCTTGGTAGCATTTGACAATTGTGGAGCAAGCTGTGAGCTGGGCCTGTTGCAGTCCAGTGCCAGCCTGGTTGCATGAATGAAACTACAGTCCAGGCTCTTTGCAGCAAGAGCAGCAGCAGCAGCAGGAGGAGCCCAGGCTGTTTTCTCCAGTTCCTTTTCAGAGCTTTTAAGCAGCTGGAAGTGGGGTTGCTTTGTGATTTAAGCCATGATGGAATTTCCCCTGCACAAGAGAGTGCAGTCCCATCTAATTGTGCCTTTTCACTTCAGTGGGAACAACTTCGAATCCCATTTCCCTGCAGATGATTTCTCCTTAGTGCATCTGGGTCTAGAGCTGAATATAAAGAAGGTCACTTGTCCCTCACACTGCTGTCTGTCTGCAGAGCCCAACACCAACCTCGGAGGATCCTCTGGCTGCGTGTCTTCCTGCAGAAGAGGCCAGAGGGGAGGAAGATGCTCCCCAAACTGCGCCTGCTGCCACTGCAGGGCCTGAGCATCCAGCATCAGTAAGTGGCAGCTCTGGGTCGTGCTGTGGCTGGAGCAAAGCATAGCTGCAAGTTTCTGATCAGACAGCACCTCCTGTGCCTGGCTGAAGATGCTGTGGGCCGGAATCTTTCCAGCCCTTCCCCCAGTCAGTGGGGCTTGGAAAAGGGGAGTGGAACTTGGATTGTTTATGCACCAGCTTCCTGCTGTTCTGAAAGGGGCTGTGAATTTGTCTTAGCAAGAGACAAGAGGTAGCATTAGGATGTCTTTGGAAGCTCCTGGGGTACAAGTGAGGCCCTTGGTGGCCAGTGGCTGTGCAGGCTCCCTGTCCCCTGTGAGGAGAGCAGTGCAAAGATGCAGTTCACAAGCTTGCAGGACATGAGGAGGCACTGTCCCCAGCAGGGACCTGGCCCTCCCCACAGAGCAGCTAAAGTCAGTAGCTATAGGAAGAGCTGAGCTGCAGCAGGGCCTGTAGCTGAATATAGGTGAGGTGGTGAATGACAGGTTCTTTCCTGTCCCTCATGCTGCTGTCTGTGCACAGAGCACAAGGGCAGCGTCAGCACCTGCTCTGGCTGCCTCTGTACCCGAGGATGAGGCTGAAGAGGAGGAAGGTGCCAAAGAACCTGGCCCTGCTGTCAGCCCACGGCTGGAGCAAACAACACCAGTAAGTGCCCGCTCTGGGTAGCAGCGTCTTTGGTGTCATTTTGTCCGTCATGTAAAAGCAGCCTTTGGATTTTGTGCCTTGAGCTGTTGAAGTGAGCTGCACAAGCTGAGAGGTGAAGAGCCCTGGGTGTGGCCAGCAGCATCTTCCTAGGGGCTTGCATGTGAAATGGGATGGGAGGGGCATCTCTGCCAGGCACATTTGTAACCCAAATTCATTTCTTGTCCCAGAGCTCCATCTCCTCTGTCCTGGCACCTGCACGAGCTGCAGCTGAAGGCTCGGGAGAAGGCTCCAGTGCCCAGGCTGGAAATTCAAGCGCAAGCAGCTCGTGCACCTGGAGCACGACCAGCTCGTCTGGCAGCAGAGAGCAGCAGCGAGAGAGGACAGAGGACAAGTGCCTGGCCATGCTGAGTAGGTCCTTTGTGATCCTTGTGTGCCGGAGCAGTGCCTTGTGTGTGCGTGTGTCGGCATGAGCTGTCCCACCTCCTGCTCCTGCTCAGCTGAGTGCCAGGTCCTGAGGCCTCCTCCACACAGGCCCTGTTGTTGTGCTCTGAGGTGGTGAGGGATCAGCGGGGTGTTGCTCCTGCCTCTGAGAGCAGCTCGGCCTGGTTTGGCTTTGCCTGAGCTTCCCTGTAGGCAAGAAGCCAGGCAGAGATTGTTTCTGGCTGAGCAGGAGGCCGTGACCTCGCGAATGAGTAGGCCTCAAGGAGCTCCTGTGGGGCCCAGCTGCTGTGGGCACGGCCAAGGTCATCTCCAGCACTCAGCCTGTCCTAAAGGCTGAGGGACCTCATTCCTGAGGCCATCACAGTAGCTTATAACATGAGCTGCTGCTCCTGAAAGGCTGAAGGGCATTGTTTAGGCAAAGTCCTGCTTAAAGCTGGAGATCTGGACTCTGCTGGAAGCACTTTGCAATATTCTTCCTGTTCTGGAGAGGGCAGCTGATGACAAAAATTGATTCCAGAACCCAAGATGCCTTTGATGTTTGCAAGGATGAAAGCTTGTGTTGAATGTCGCAGAGTGTTCATTGCCAAGAACAGGAAGATTTTGTTTTTTCTGCTGCCCTTAATGTTTATAGACAACAATCACTTCTCTTGGTTAGAGTTTTCTGATCCTGTCTCCTCTGACTGTTGCTCTGTGTGCTTAGATTTTACTTTAGACTTTTAGTTTTGTGCAGGCCATCTGTGCTGCAGGGCTGCTTGTCTTGCTGCTGCTGTTTTTGAGGTGGTGCTGGTGCGGTGGTGTTGTTGTTTCCCGACTGACTGAGCTGAGAGGGCCCAGTGTCCCGGAGAGTGGGGCTGCCTTTGTGATCTGCTGCAGGGTGGGATTTCTTTTGAAGTGAGCATCTTTCCTTGGGATTTTTACAGAGATGCTGGTGAGCGAGGGAGATCCTGAGGCTAAATACACAGAACTGGAGACTATTGGCAAAGGGTGAGTGCAGCCACAGTTCCTTCTTCAAAGGGAGGGGCCGTGTGTTTTGCTGGTGTCCCATCTCCCCAGAGTGACATCAGGCAAGCTCCAAAGCTGTTCAGACACTGCGTTAAGATGATGCCAGGTGATCTCTCAGTGCTGGCCAGCATTTATAGCTGTGGTCCAAAGGCACAGCAGAGGCACCTGGATGCTGGAAATGTCTTGTCTGCGGCAAAGAGCAGCACCTGGCAGCTCTCCTGTCCCTCAAGTGTGTTTGCACCTGTTTGCCGCTTTTCGTAGGAGAAATAATTTTTTAGTGTCTTGAAACAGTACAGAATACGTGGGAATGAAATGAGGAGAAACCTCATTGCCTCAAAGGTCAAGGTAGCAGCAGAGAGCTGTCAGGGAACAGCTCTCAGTAACATTTCTTTCCAGTATTTTGCTGAAAACAAGATTCAGTGGTCAGGATGACCACCACCTAGTCTAGGAAGCCAAAAGCAGAAATGAAAGCAGCAGCTCTCTTTTGTGGCTGAGATGGCAAAAGACAAAGATTCAGGCGAATGCCCAGTGCCAATGCACCCTAGAGGAAAAACCATCATCTGCCTGATGGCAGACCCCTCGTGGATCCTGTGGGCTTTAGGCCTTTGCTGCAAAGAATCCACCAAACTGCTCCCCTTGAAAGCAAGCTCTGCTGACTGTAGATGGGATTGACTTGCAGCATTTTCTCTGGGTAGGCTGTCCTGATTCAGGGCGAATTTGGCAGGAAACCTCCAGAAAGCAAACCCACGTGGCCACTTCCCCCAGCCGATTAGGGAACAATTTCCTTGGAGAGAAGTGGAAAGAAGTTGTTTGTTTAACAGGCAAAGCACTCCTCAGCATACAAAATGAACAATCATGGATGACAAAACTCATTTGCTGCTCTGAAGAGATGGCAAGTTCAGAAAGTCTCTCCTGGGGGTTGTCATTCTCCAGTGCTGGGAAAGGCTGCAGAGTAGGCCCTGGTGGGCTACAAAGTGTGAGCTCTCGGTGTTTTGCCGGGTCCCAGTCTGGAGCAGGTTCAAATGGTTCCAAGAAAAGGGAAAGAAAAACAGTAAAGGGAAAACTCAGACTGCCTTAGCTAGCTAAACTAACTAAAAAGCAAAAGGAGTGTGGTGTTCAGCCCCGTCTGTGCCCAGACAACAACACGGGAGTTCTGTGTTCCAGCAGACTGCGGGGGAGAGTGCAGCTGATAACAAAACTGTGCTCCCTCTTCTCCCGGCCCCTACTGTCTGATACAGTGTTGGAGGCACAGAATATAACATCCAGTATAAACAGAACAGGTGACTGGGGGTACAAGCATCATAACGTCACCCCAGAACAGAAGCCAAATGTACAAGAAGTCACCAGAAGAGTGGAGTCTTTCCAGTGTCTGGTGCACAGAAGAGAAGCAGCTGCCAATGGCTCTGGACCCAGAACACAGCTGCCTAAGGATCCTGTGTTTTGAGGACTTCTCCATTTGTGTGTGCAGCAATGGAAGGCTTTGCCTGCTCTGGCTGTGGCTGGACACTATTGTCCTTGCAAGCTGGAGAAGGGATCTGTGTCTGCTTGAGTTTGGCAGACAGAACTCCAAGGAGAGGTGTAAGGAGACCCAACTGGCAAATTCGTGGAAGAATCAGACACATGCACAGATAGAGAAAGAGAAAAGGGAGAAAAGACCCATAGAAGAATCTGTCGTGTTCCATTTACTGTTTTCCCCAGGACTTTTTTCCCGTTGGGCTGCAGTGTTTTGCACTTGCAGGGACTAAAGGACTTCTTCTTTCTCCGCTGCTGTTTTGTTTCTAGGGGTTTTGGCACTGTGTGCATGGCAGTGGAGACTGCCACAGGAGAAGAGGTAAGCCTCAAGCAGCGCCGCAGCTTCTGCAGCTCTCGAGTGCCCTCCCCTCTGCTGTGAGCTGTGGCTGAGCTTTGTCTCGCCAGCAGAGCTTTGCTGCAAAGGCAAATGGAGTGCAGAGCAGTGTCTGCCTGCCAAATACAGTGGGGACAGATTTTGTCCTTCTCAGCTGCCCCAGGGGATGCAAGGAGGCCAAGCGGTATCGTTCAGAGGAGGACACAGGGCTGGGTCTAAGTGCCCAGGTGGTGTCTCAGAGCATGGCACTGCTCTTTGGGGCTGCAGCATTCCTGAATTCTCATTTCTGGCTGTTAGCCAATACATGGGAATGGTGCTGGTAGTTCTGCAGCCACCTGTAGTGCTGCCCTTGGGATCTGTGCTTAGAGAGAGAGGTGTGCAAGGAGTCTCTCAAGGGCCTAAGCCCTGCTCAGAGCCTGGGATATATCCCTAGAGGATCAAGGCATGGCTTATTTCTTTTTACAGTCAGGCAGTAATTGCTAATATTAGTGGTGTGAAGTAAAGTATTTTAGTGGAATAAAATGCAAATTCCTGAAGTGAGGAAGTGCTAGGATTGTCTTTTTTGGAGGTGTCCTTAATGATGTTTTCATCATCACAGCATTTTTTTCCGTGAAATATGTAGGGTTGTATTTCTTAGGGGGAATATCCCTCATGATTTTCATAGGACACCATTTTATCTGTCATGTCTGTAAAAGTTTGCTTTGTAGTTGTGCAATGGAGAGTGCCAGTGGTTGCTGGAGTAATGATCAAGCCCCCTGGAAGTGCCCAAGGTTTCCCAGCAGTTTTGCTCCATTTTTACCAGCACAAAAATGGCTTCCTGCTTGCAAGAGGTGTGTCAATGACAATGGGATTGATAAAGTAAGGCCCTGGGGGAAGACTGTGGGCACAGTGAGTGTTGTTAGAGCTTTGATGTGGAGAGCTTAGACCATGTTTACAGGGCAAAGGATATCTGTCTCTCTGTCCTGGGAGGTTCCCAAGCACGGGGTCTGATGTCCAGTCACAAGGCAGTTTGGCCCAGCCCAGCTGGGGCTACTGTCCCATAATCACTGTCTCCATCTTCCCCTTGTGGACCTGTGCCACATGCTTCTTTGGTTCATGGCTTTCCATGTTGTTTTAGGTGGCCATCAAGAAAATTAGTCTCCTGCAAGAGAGCAGCAGCGAGCTGTGCCTGAATGAAATCCAGGTCGTGCGTGGCACTAAGAATGCCAACCTTGTGAACTATGTAGACAGGTGAGTGGTTCTGCTGTCCTGCCATGAAAGATCATTCACATCCTGCATGCCAGAGGTTCAACCACTGCTTTGGGCGCTGGCAAAAGAGGATGGAGCTGTTAATTCCTGTTCCTGGGCTGATCTACAGCATCTTGGGAAAAGATTGCATTGGGGCTGCTTTCATCTTTCCTGGCATACCTAGTGTGAAGGACGCTTTCAAAGACAGGACTTGGCCTTGTCTTACTGAGCCAACAGCCTCCAAGTTCCTGTTCTCTCTCCACATTGTTTTGTTGGGTTTGGGGGTTGATTTTTCCCCCGGGTCTGAAGTGCTGACAAAGCACTGTCTATTGTATTTCCCTTGGCCTGTTGCATTGGTGTGGATACCGAGCAGTGTTTTAGACTGCTCAGAGTTCAAGCCCTGTAGACCATAGTGAATGACTACTTACTTCCTCCTGTGTTCCTCTGAGAGAGACACAGAAACAAGAATCCATCAGGTTGTGTAAGTGCGTGCATTCATCTCCAGGCTGTTGTTTGCTCCTTTCAGCTACCTAGTGGACGAGGAACTCTGGCTGGTGATGGAATACATGGACGGAGGTTCTTTACATGATGTCATCAGGGAGACTCACATGGCAGAAGGAGAGATAGCAGCTGTCTCTCGGGAGGTAAGGGATGGCACTTGTGCTTCCCATGGCTTGGTCGGGATGGTCCTTCCAAATGGGTGATAAGGAGAGGAGAGATTTCATCTTCCAAGCCTTTCTCTTATGTCCTTGGCAGTAGCAAGAGCATCTGAAGTGCCTGCCACTGTCCCTGCCCTTCTTCTAGTGTGTTTGTCTTTGCCTCTCTAAACACTTGCCTGGAGCCTGTATGTGCTGCATTCCTTCCCTGTAAGGGCAAAGGCACTGGTGGCGCAAAGTGAAGCAAGGGGCAAAGACAAAGAGATACTCACAGGAGTCTCCCAGAGCTCAGCCTCAAAGGAGAGCCTTGCACCCAAAGTGGTGTTTGCAAAGGCATCCACTGCTGTCTGGCTGGAGAGAGCACAGCCACTGCAGCAGGGCTCCTTCAGCCTGTGTTTGCAGGGCACTGGCCAGAGGAACAATTGCCCTTTCTCTTTCAGAAGCAAACACACACTCACTTAGAAAGGCACTGCTGTTCTCGTGGTGGAGCAGCAGGCTCCTGCCCTTGCCAGCAGCCTGTCCTGCCATGGCTCACCATCTCCCAGGAAGTCAGTGTTGCAGATGTGCCACTTTGCTGCCTGTGGGATGAAGTCCACTTAGGCTTGTGTTTCTTTTTCCTCTCTCAGTGCCTGCAAGGCCTGGATTTCCTGCACTCCAATAAAGTGATCCACCGCGATATCAAAAGCCACAACATTCTCCTGGGCTTGGATGGATCAGTCAAGTTGGGTGGGTGTTGCTGGCCAGGCTCAGGCGTGGCGGGCTGCGGTGTGGGGCTGCCTTTGGGTGGCTCCAGTTCCCTGCAGTGGGGCCTGTGGCAGTGCAGGCTGCCCTGCTGCAAGCACAGAGCACAGCCACAAGGTGCAGGGAAGAAGGGCCCAGGAGTGGCTTTGGGTTGTGTGTGTCCCTTCCCAAGCAAGGCAGTTACAGTCTAATAGCTTCAGGGGACTAAAAGCCATTGCCTGAAACTGGGGGCTTTTGCTAAGTGGCCAATTCTGTATTTCCTCAGCTGCAGGCTTGAGGAATGGCCCCTTTACAGCTGGGTTCCACACTGCCTTCTTGGACATTGGTACAGTGGGGATTTCTTTTGTTTGCTTTCCTAAGTCACGCTGGCTTGATCAGAGTGGTTTTTCCTCCTCAGCTGATTTTGGCCTTGCTGCTCAGCTCACCACCGAGCAGAACAAATGGAGATCAGCTGTTGGGACTACTTACTGGATGGCGCCAGAAATTTTCACCAGGAAGCCCTACGGCCCCAAAGTGGACATCTGGTCCTTTGGCATCGTGGGGATCGAGATGGTGGAAGGAGCGCCTCCGTACCTGATGAAAACCTCCCGCACGGTACTCTGCAGCTGCTCTCAGACACTGTTGTCACCCCGACAAAATCTGCTCCCATTCTTCTGCCTGGGAAGCTTGCCAACACCTGAAAATGATAGGTTCCAGGCTGCACACTCTCTTGTGCTTCTTGGCCAGATCATCCCCTTGCCATTTTTGTGCATGAACAGGACCTAAAAATCAGGATGCCTTTTGCTTGGCAGAAGCTTTGCCTAAGGGAGCAGTGAGCAGTGCTGAGCTGCATTTTATGGAATAATCCTTGGAAATAGAAGAGTTTGACAAAAGTCAGTCTTCCATATCACTTGTAGAGGCTGTGTGAAGCAAAGTGTGCTTTTGCTGATGGAGTTGCTGCTACTTCCATCATCCAGTGAAATCAGGGGTCAAGGCAAGAGCCTTTGCCTACTGGACTGGCTATGGCTGCCTCTGGCTTTGGGTAGTTTTAGTAGGGGTAGGAAAGGTATCTGCCACCCTGTGGCAGGGAGTAAAGTGCCACTGGAGAGTGGAGCTTGTCCAGTGGGGTCTGTGTGAGCAGTTTGGGGTGCAAAGGAGACAGGTAGAGTGTGGCATTTCCTTCTTCTCTAGGTTCAACAGCTGATAAGCACCGAGGCCCCCCCGAAGCTGCAGAAGCCCAGGCAGCAGTCGGCATGGCTGCGAGACTTTCTGCACTGCTGCCTGGAGAGGGACGAGGACAGGCGCTGGTCTGCCCAGGAACTTCTGCAGGTAAAAGGCAAAGCGGCTGCAGGTCCTGGATGTGGAGAGAGAGGTGCACAGAATGCCCTCCTTTCTGTATCTTTCTGGTAGCCAGAGAAAGCCTGCTTCAGGCTGTGGGGAAAGTAGAAGTTCATTGCTTCTTTTTCTCTTTGGGCAGCATCCGTTTGTAACATCAGCCAAGCCAGTCTCCACCCTGACGCCTCTGATCATGGCCACGCAGCAGTTCATGGCTGACAGCAGATTCTAGCCCTGGAGGAGGCCTTTGTTGCTGTTTGTAGTTGTAGTTTGTAGTTTATAGCTTGTAGTTTGTAGTTTGTTATGAGTGATAGTCAGAATAAATACTATAATAAATAAATAAACCCTTCGTGTTGGAAGCTTCCTTTTGTTCTCACCCTGTGAATAAGCTCTAAATTTGCTTCTGAATGGTTAGGTGTTTCTGCTATGTGGGAAGACCCATGGATGGGGTTTGTGGCATGGTTTGTGAGCAAAGATCCTATTCCTTCCTCGCCTCCAGGCCACAGCCTCTTGTGGAGATACAGGCTTGCAGCTGTGACTAGAGGAGCAGAGCAGGGCAGAATGGAGCAGAGCAGTGGTGTCACTGCTGGGGATGCTGCTGTGCCTGTGGTTGTGTTGCAGCTCTTGGGAAAGGTTGGGAGTGTCTGTGTTGCTGTGGACAGAGGGGGAGGGAGCCGGGCTTATCCACAGGCTCAGGTGCATGTGAGTGTCCAGTGGGAAGGCAAGTTCTGCCACAGGAACTGATGCCAACACAAGGGAGTACTACACATACTTGCCTTGGTGGAGTAATTTCATGCTTTGCTCCAAGGAGCTGGCATGAAGTCTGAAAATTTGCTGAATGTGGTAAAAAGATACAGCTTTGGCGATTTGAACAAAAATAGGGTGTTTATTTAAAGGGGAAAAACAAAAAGGGAGGTAAGGAAAAAGAAGAAAGGAAAGAAAGAAAAAAGGATAAAGTCCCAAGCCCAAGAATTGAGGAAATCTCTAGCTGAACTGGTGTTTGGCCCCAAGGCAAGAACCCAAGGGCATTGCAGTGAATGCACTTAGTCTGCCCTCAAATCTGGAAAAAGGTCTCTAAAAAGAGATATTGACCAAAATCTGCAGTGTGGGGTCCCCTGCTGTAGCTAAGTCACAGTCCCAGGAACAGTAAAAGACAGCAAAGACAGCTCTTCAGGCCAGGCTGCCCCTTTGATGTTCTCGATCCCCTCAGTCTGTACTTGCAGTCCTGCCCCCATAGTCTCTGGTGATTGGTGCTAGTAGATGATGAGGTAAGATCTTCTTTCCCAGAGTGTGCTGTCACTGGGGTGGGATGATATCTCTGAGGTTTTTGATGGGAAGCTCTCTCATTAGTATGCACCATTGCTGTGGCATCAAGTTACCAGTTCAACCTGGAGTGGGTTAGAAATTGTCTGTAAAATGCTGCATGCTGTTGGTGAGAGGAAACTGCACTGGGACCTTTGAAAGTATAAGGCTACTAAAAAGAGATCATTAAATTTACAAATAATGTAATTAGGTTAAGAACAAAGGATTATAAAAATAATATAGTTCTTATTTTGCTAGCTATTTTAACAGGACTGTTAAACATTCAGTTGGGATCTACTGAATAGCTAGTATAACTTGATAATGATTTTATATTATTTACTTCATTAATTTGAACACTTTTATTTGTTCAAACTAGTAACTTTAAACAATTATAAATGCAAAAGCTAATTAACAGTTACAAATATAAACCAGTCACAAATGCAAAAGCCATGTAAGGGATTTTATAAATGACAGTTCCTCCCTCTTTCTCTTATGTTAGTCGTTGGCTTTTGCATTTACATAAATGTAAAAGTTCTTTGTTGATAGTGTTTAATTGTTTAAAATTAATCTAAACTTGCTGGGCCTTTTTACCCGTTTTCCTATCGCTTTTGATTGGATTGAGATTTATGATTTTCTTGACAGTAGGCATAGAATGTTGGCTCGTTTGAAGATTTTGACTAGCGAACATGCTTTGTACTACTGAGGTAATTAGATGAATGAAACATGGGATTAAGCAGGGGAGAAAGAGAAGGCTAACTAAGGAAACTCCAAAAATAATTAAGGCTTTCTTCCACCACTCCCCAGAGAACATGTTTTTCCACTATTCAGGTGTAGTGAGGGAAAACCGGACTGGAACACGTGTAAGCTTTCTGATGTTTTGGGTAATTTTAGTAATAGTTTCACCATGGTCATCAATATGCAGACAACAGTCTGATGTGTTGAAATTGCCGCATATTCCACCCTCTTTGGCTAATAAATAATCTAGAGCTAAAGAGTTTTGATATACAGCTGTTTTCATTTGCTTCTGTTGGGCGTTGAAAAAATCAATTGCACTCTTGGCCTGATTAGATATGACGTGAATCAGGGCTTATAGTCCAATAATGCGATTTAGCATGTAAATGGGAGTTCGATAGCCCCAGCTCCCATCCTGAGCCCAAGTGGCAGGTCCGTAAGTTTCTAAAATTGTCTCTGGTGGCCCACTCTTCCTCGCCCCATTGTTGCATTCCCCCTATTTCATATCTTTTTTGTCTCTTTAATTTATCATCTAGGGGAACTCCTAGCTGGTTTCCAGCTGCTTCTGATAGTAGAAAGGGGCTAGGTCGTATTGCTCCTAAGGTACAATTGCCACACCAGTGAGAAGGGAGTTTAGAATATGCTCTTTGCCCACAATTCCAGTATAAACCGTGGGGGGCCTCCCAAAAATGTGAAGGAGTGATAAAAGTGGAGGTCCAATGCTTAGAAACTTGGGGTAATACTGAATAAGGCTGACTTTTAGGGTCCCAGCACTGATAAAGTTGTTCATTGGGATGTAATATGCAGTTCTTGTTTCTGATTTTCTTCTTTGACCAAAAGGTATCTGGTTCGTTCAGTATCCACCACGTCTTGTGATCCTCAGTTAGTAAATATCTTTTACAGGTAGTTTCTACAACTTCCTCAGTGTATCTTTTTCCTTTTCTCCAGATACATTCTTCTCCAAGAACTGTGTCCCTCAATAGCCAATTGTCTTGATCTCTTGGAGTTTGGGAGGGGAAATAATTTAGTTTAAGTCATTTGAGGGGTCCAGTACTGACTCCTTGCTGAGGCCAGGCTTCTGATTTGAAGGTGCCTCCACAAACCCAACAATTGGTTATATTTCGATTTTTACTAATTTGTTCTGCTAAAACAATAAATAAGTTTTTATCGGTAGCTAATGGATTGTCCCCCTTTTGTTTCCCCCTTTCAGTTATTACAATTTCTCGAATCAAATCAACATCATAAGTTTTCCTTTTTAACAAATCCTTCTTTTTCGTTATATAATTAAATTTGACATATAGCCAAATCTCTTGATCAGGACACTTTCCATTCCTTTTCTGGTTTGCATTTCCAATATTTCTACCAATCCACTGTTTTTTGCCTTATTGTCAGTATCTACTCAGTGTCATCATATTATAACAAAAGGGATTTACATAAGTATGTGCCTGGAATGAGTGTTTTATGAGGTAGGAGTTTCCTTTGGTCAGGTACACTGTATGTTAGCATTGGTGGCAGCAGACGCAGGCTCTGACAAGGGGGATCTACAGGATCCAGAGGGAGAGTATGAGGAGTAGGGCGCACCTTCCATTCCCTAGGGGTCAATGGGAAGATTGAAGTGCCGTGGTACTCTCTGATAGGTGGTGCAGACCTTTCAAGCTCTCTGGTTTTTCGACTGGGTTCAGACCCCTTGGTTGTCATGGGAGTGTACCTGGATGCAGGAAAGTCCTACCTGGAACTGGCCTTGGTTCTATTCATGTTGTTTCTCCCAAGGAAATTAAAAAAAAAAAAAAAAAAAAAAAAAAAGATATAGTTATTGGAGAGGAAAGTACTTTCTCAGGGAAATGATACTCTTCACTGGTGGAGAAATGGAATTGAAAATTCGTAATAACTTGTTAAATAGTAAGTACAATAACCATTAGATTCTCTGCTGTAAAACAGTGAGAGAATTACAATTGATATAATAATTTCAGGGATAACATTGGGGAGGACTGTTGTAGAGAGTAGTTCATGGAGGTTTCTCGTTATCTTGTGGTGGTGTTACTGGACCTTTTACTCAGCTGATGGAAGTGCACCCTTTTTCCTGTGCTCGGATGGCTGTCTCTGTGGTCAGTTGAACTTGGAAAGGACCTTCCCCTGATGGAGTCAGGGATTGTTCCTTCCAGCATTTAAGAAGTACCTACTCTCCGGGGCATATCTTATGTAAATAGAAGTCTAAAGGAATGTTCTGGGGTACACGACCTCTCTGCTTTAAGTCTTTTAGATTCTGGGCAATCATTTGAATATACCTTTGCATATTTCTATTTCCTCACTCTTTGGCAGTTACTTGATGCGGGGTGGCTAAATAGGGAAGCCCGTATAACATTTCACATGGGGAACAGCCTTAGTCAGCTCTGGGTTAGCTCTGGATTCTGAGAAGGGCAAGGGGTAGGCACTTTATCCAAGTCCACTTCATTTCTAACATCAGTTTGGTCCAGGTTGTTCTAATAGTCTGATTCATGCGTTCTACCCTTCCCGAACTTTGAGGGTGCCAGCGGTATGTAATTTCCAAGTTATTCCAAATTATTGAGCCAATTGTTGCAATACTAATGATGTAAAATGGGTACCTTGGTCTGAATCAATGTTATTTATAATTCCATATCTTGGGACTATCTATTCTAGGATTACCTTACTTATTGTTTGAGCAGTGGCATTAACAGTTGGAAATGCTTCAACCCCATTGGTAAGGTGATCTACAATCACTAAGAAATACTTCCATCTTTGGACATGGGGCATTTCTGTGAAATCAAATTGAATACTTTGGAAGGGTCTAATTGCAATTTCAATTCCTCCAGGTCTTGTTCTCCTCATTAATTTTCTATTGACTTTTTGGAAAATTATACAACCTATGGTAATTTGGTTAGCTAATTCATCAATTCCCTGACATCCAAAATTTTGAAGAAAGTGACCTGCTAAAGCTTTAGATCCCCAGTGCGTGGCTTGGTGGAAGTTCTGTAAAATTTCTCGAGTGAGCTCTTTATTTAACATTTGGTGGCCATCAGGAAGATGCCACCGTCCCTCAGAATCTTCCTTTCCACCTAGTGATATGAGTTTCTGTTTTTCACTGTCTTTAAAAACAGGGATGGGAAGAGTGTTGTCCAGTGTACTCTCGGGTGTGTCTCTTGGATAAAATCTGTATACCTTTACTTCCCCCTCAAAAGCAGCCTCCTTTGCAGCATGGTCTGCTAGGATGCTTCCTCTAGTTTCTCCAGAGTTCCCTTTTGATGACCTGGAACACGTACCATTGCAATTTCTTTCGGTAACTTAAGTGCCTCTAATTTTTAATATAAGTTCTTTGTGTAAAATGTCTTTGCCCTTAGATCTGAGAAACCCTCTTTCAGCCCAGCTTTTCCCGAATGTGTGGACTACTCCATATCCATATTTAGAGTCTGTATAAATGGTTCCAATAGCTCTGTCTAGTCTGTGCAATGCTTTTTCCAAAGCATCTAATTCACATACCTGGGCAGACCAGGAAGGTGGTAGTTTTCCTTTTCTAACATGTACAGTTGTTTTCCATCTCTGATGGAGTATCCAGAGCACCTCTTTCAATTTACTACTCTTGATGATCCGTCGATGAACAGGATTTCTCCTTCAGCTAATGGGCTCTCTAGGAGGTCTTCTTGAATTTTTGTTTGCAGGTTTATAAAAACTATGCAGTTGTGCATGAGATCTTGTTTTTGGGGAATTCCACATAGGAACTGTGCGGGATTGGTGTGGGTAATTGTTTTCAGGGTTACATTTGTGGAATGGATGAGGGTGCTCCCATATTGTATAATATGAGAGTCTGTTAGCCATTCGGCCGCTCGTTGTTTAAGAATGGTTTGGATGGAGTGTGGTATGTATTCTATCAGATTTCTCTCAAATGTAAGTTTTTGGCTGGCTGTTACTAGGATGGCTGCTGCAGCGATTGATTGGATGCATGTTTGCCATCCTTGGGACAGAGGGACCAACAATATGGACAAGTAGGCTACAGGTTTATGAAATCCTGACCACTCTTGGGCCAAGACCCCATAAGTAATTCCTATATAGGTTTAATATATAGGTGAAAATCTTCTTCTAGTGAAGGAACAAAGAGAACTGGGGTCTGAATCATCTTTTGCTTTAAATTTTCTAAGTTCTTATTATCCTCTTGGGTCCAATTAATAGGTTCTGATGTAGTTAATTTTTCATATAAAATTGTGATACTTTGTGTGTATTCATCAATCCATATTCTACAATACCTCCTTAAGCCTAATAATTGTCTAACCTCGCTCTTTTTTTGTGGAGGTTGTAAATTTAAAATTCCTTCTATCCTTTCAGTACTCAATTTTCGGTACCATGACCAATTACATGTGCGAAATATTTTACTTCGGTTTAACAAATTGTAGTTTGGATTTAGATACTCTTAGTCCATTCTCTCCTAGATGGTTCAGTAATTGAATGGTGCCTAATTTTACAGTGGATTCTTGCTCTCTGGAGAGTAGTATGTCATCTACATACTGTGTTACTTGTATTCCTGAGGGTGGAGAAAAGGAAATGAACAGGCTCTCCAAGGCCTGACCGAAGAGTGTGGGCAACTCCGTGTACCCTTGGGGTAGCCAGGTCCAGGTCAGCTGCTGTTTCCTTCCAGTGTCTGGATCTTCCCAGGTGAAGGCAAACAGGTGTCTAGAAGGAGAATCTACAGGGCATGACCAAAATGCATCCTTCAGGTCAGTTACTGAGAACCAAGAGTGTGTAGGTGATAACTTAACAAGGTGTAAGGGTTTTGTACTAACGGGCACACAGCTTCCACTCTTTTATTTACTTCACGTAGGTCTTGAACTAGCCTGTAACTATTGTCAGGCTTTTTAATAGCAAGAATGGGGTGTTGTATGGGGAAGTACATGGCTCTAGTATATTATCATGTCAAAGTTCAGTTATTATGGGTTTTAGCCCATACCTTTTGGTCTTTGTAAGGGGGTGCTGGGGTACTTTTGCTGGTTTAATGTCTGGAAGGAGATTCATTACAATGGGTGTAATGTTCATTTTATCCCAGCGACCTGGTCGGGCCTACACTGTAGGATTAATCAGTTGTTCATCTTGTGTGGATAAAGTAAACAATTTGACCTTCATCCTTCCTTCTTGTGGAACTCCAGCTTTCAAAGGTATCTGGAATTCCTGACCAATTAAGTTGTTACATGCTGGAGGTAGAAAAACAAATCTCCCTTTTCTGGTTAGTCCATTACCCTTTATGGTGACATTCATAATGATGGGAATGGGGAAGGATTCCCCTTTAGCAGCACAGATATTGAAAGTGTCTTTGCTTATGGCACATCCATTTGGTTTTTCAATTACACAAGATCTCTCTGCTCCTGTGTCTACTAAAAATTCCATTAATTGTTCTAGGGTCCTATCCTTGATTTTATCAAGGGCTCTTGAAGATGGTTTTTGTGCCCCAAGAAGAAGAGCCCCTGACCCCCTCAGTTCTCTGAGGGTTGATTCTCCACTTGGAGAATCTCTTAAGTCCCTCAATGTCTTAAAACAGCAGGATTGCATATGTTCTTCTTTCTTACAATAAAAGCAAATAGGTTTCTTTAATTGAATATTCTCCCCATCCTGCCTAATTGGTTTAGGAATTTGGACAGCAGCCATCATCTTAGCTTTAGTCTTCATTTTCTCTTCATTTCACCTGGCATAAACTTACTGTGCTTCAGCTAATAACTCATCTAAACTCCTTTCTGGCCATCCATCCAATTTCTCTAATTTCCGTTTTATGTCAGGCCAAGAATGTAACACAAAGTGGACCTAGAACATTGTCTTCCCTCCTTCACTATCTAAATCTATTTCTGAATATAATTGGATGTTATTCTTTAAGCGAGTTATACAGTCAATTGGGCTCTCATCTTTTTCTTGTTCATCACCAAAGGCTTTCTTCAAGTTATTAACTCTGGGGACTGCCTCTTTTATTCCCTTTACAATTCGGGTTCTGTATTCTGCTATGCATTTTCTTCCCTCATCTGAGCTAGGGTTCCATTCTAGATCTGTTAATGGTAATTTCTTCTCTCCAGTTGGTCCTAAATTATGTTCTCTGTCCCATATATTGATCCCTGAAGTCTAAATAACTTTTCTGTCCTGTGGAGAGAAAAGGGTTTGCATTATTGAATTTCATTTTCCCCAAGGGTAAATCCTAGGGCCTAAGAACTGGTCAAATTGTTCTGACAAACCTACTGGGTCACTGAATGATACCTCCATTTCCTTTCTAAAATGCCTCACTTCTGAAGAGGTGAGGGGTGCATTTCCATATCCTATTCCACCTTGTGCATCCCCCATTGGGACCTCTCTGAGGGGTGGCACCTTTGTTTTATCTTTACTGTTGGAGCAGAAAGAACATTTTTGTACCGCCAGGGTTCTCCTTCAAGTGAAGAAGCCTGGACCTTCTTGATTGGAAGGAACTTCCTACATGGCTGAATTTGTAATTTGCCTGGAGGAGGATGGTAGATTATACGTTTCTTCTGATGTCCCAATGCTACTTTCAACTTCTTCAGCCCTCTCAGTTACATGACTCGTTGAAGCCTCCAACAACTCAGCTGCAATTGCAGCTGGTTTGTTAGGAGGTGCAGTAGTGGGGAGGAAATTTAATGGGTCCCACCTTGGTTGATTGGTTTTCCTTGTTGTGTCTTTATCATTGATCGTTACAGAGAGAATTTGTTTCTACTTCCTTTTCAATGTTCCAATATTTAAACCAGACCTCCACATGCTGCAATCCAAGTCTGCATTGAATTTATTTTGGACGTAATTGTAAAGTACTTTGCAAATCCACATCCTGGTAGACCCATGCTTCGGCCAGCGAAGACCTTGTTTTAATTTCTTCTTTGGCCATTCTAACATGCAATGCAAAATCTTCAACTGTGAGTCTTTAGGAAGTTGATGTTCTTCCCATTGTTTTAACATGGTTCTCAGAGATTCTCAGGGAAGATTCTCTATTTCTGTAATTGTTTGTTGTTCTTACTATGCTTTTGTCCCATTCTGATATTATGGGGGGGAAAAAAATTAATAAATATTTAATTAAGCAAGGTAAGTATAATGATTTGAATAGAGATGCTGTATTACAATGTTGAAAAAAATGAAACCTTGGGAATTAAAAAGAAATCAAAACTAAACCACTCAATATGGCTGTTGTCCATCTGTGGGAAAAGGTATGATCCCTCCCTGTGGGTATGATCCTGTGTGGGTGGATCATTGGGCCTTTCCAAATGACAAATTAGAAGCACTCCACGCCCTAGTGTGACAACAATTATTAAAAGGACACATCGTACCATCAACTAGCCCCTGACCCCTGTCTTTTTATAAAAAACCTGGCAAAGACAGATGGAGGTTATTACAAGACTTTTGGAAAGTAAATGATGTTTTAGAAGACATGGGCCCCTTGCAACCAGGCCTCTCCTCACCTTCTATGCTTCCCAGGGACTGGCAGCTCACAATCCTTGATATCAAAGTCTGCTTATTCAACATCCCTCTCCATCCCGCACTCCCAAATTAGCATTTTCAAAACCAATCATCAACTGTCAAGAACCCTTTAAAAGATATAATTAGATCATATTACCACAGGGAATGAAAACTTCCCCTGTTTTATGTCAAATGTTTGTGGCTGGGATTCTATCTCCAATCAGGAAAGCCTTCCCTGAAGCTATAATTCTACATTACATGGACGACATTTTAATTTGCTCCCAAGACAAGACTTACCTTAACACAGTGATCAGAAAGACTATGAAAGCAGTTGAAGATGCAGGTTTTGATATGGCTCCTGAAAAACCCAGTAGACCTCCCCATGGAAATACCTTGGATTCCTAATCAGTGAGCCAGCCATTATTCCCTAAAGTGTCTCCATCAAAGATAAGGCTCAAATGCTAAGGGACATGCAACAGTTGTGTGGCTCCATCACCTGGATCCGACCACTGCTTGGACTCACGAGAGAAGAGCTGTGCCCCTTGTTCAGCCTACTGAAGGGGAGCCATGACCTGACTTCCCAGTGCATCTTAACCCCAGATGCCCATGATGCGCTGCGAAAGGTAGCACCTGCTATCTCATCTCGAAAAGCACACCGCGTTGACTGCTCTCTAACCTCCCAGTTTTCTATTCTTGGTAAATCCCCACATTTCCAGGCACTACTTTTTCAGTGGGACCCGTCTTCTACAGATGAATTGTTAATTATAGAATGGGTATATTTGTCACACCAAAAAAACTATTACAATCCCTCCAGAGCTTTTAGCTCAGTTAATCATTAAAGGCAGGAACCGCCTCCGAACCCCTGCAGCGTATGATCCAACATACATTTATCTAGCATTTCAACTACACAAATTAGAATCCCTATTACAGACAAATGGATACCTTTAGTTTGCTTTAGACAGCTATCCTGGACAAGTCTCTATTCATTATCCAAAACACAAGCTACTAAAAGAAACATTCCATCTAGTCCCAAATTCTCTAAAAGGTAAGGTTCCTCTTAAAGCCCTCACAGTTTTTACAGATGGCTCTGGAAAATCACACAAATTGGTTATCACTTGGAAGGATCCAAACACACAGAAGTGGGAGTAGGATGTTCAAGTTGTTGAAGGAACCCCCCAAATTCCTGAGTTAGCTGCTGATGTCAGAGCATTTAAAAAATTCCAACAACCTTTTAATCTAGTCACTGATTTGGCCTATATTGCCAGGACAGCTAAAAGGGCAGAACACACCATGCTAAAAGAAGTGTCTAATCAACAATTATTTGGCTTGCTCTGCAAGTTGGTATGGCTTGTCTCCCACTGGGGAATCAGAAGGCAGATCTTCTAGCTGTGACTGGTAACACCAATCACAGTCCCATGTACTGGGAAAGGTGCAGCAGATGCTGCCCAAGGCTTCGTTGTGCTGCTGCCCTAAAATATGGAATTCTGGAGCATAACGTTGACCCAACAAAGCAGCAGCACCACCAAAATGGGCTTTGACTCTCTACAAATCAGTTTCTCAAGGGCTGGCACCCTCAGGTTCCAATCAGACCTTTCATTCCCCACTGCTTGCTAACATCAGCCATCTGAGCCGCCTTCATGGAGATGCTGCCAAATTTTAGAGATCTTTTGTAGCACCCCAGCGTATCCTCAAGAAGGAGCTGCTGCTGCTATGGCACTTTTAATACTTTCCTTACCAGCAAAGAGCAATTTGTTTCACAGAGAGAGACAGAGAGAGGGAGAGAGAGAGATTATTTTGGGTAGCTGAAAATGGGTAATCATGTGTCTTCACTAGTTTGACTGAATGTAAAAAGCATGCCCTAGACATGTGGGGAGGAAAACCAGAGATAAATAGATGTTAGGGAGAGAGGTAGAAATCTGACATGTAGAACTAGAGATAGCCACGTGTTTATCCCACCCCCTTAGAGCTGTAGTGAAGGGGAGTATTTTCCTCCAACCTCCATGGTTGGCAGCCTGCCGCAGCCCACTGCCATATCCAGCCCTTTTCTCAGCTCCGCGGGGTTTGGAAGAATTTGCTTAGGCCAATAGATTTTTGGGGTGGATGCTGCGAATTCCAGCTTTTTGAGATGAAGGAAGCATTGATAAGGATTCTTTGATTTCCAGACTGCAGGCAAACGGAAGAGGAGGAAAAGGCCTCCCAGGAAGGAGACAGGGGAGACAGGGAAGAGAAGCCGCAAGCGGGCTGGCAGCGCGGAGTGTCCCTGCTGCCAACCGCGCCAGCCGCCCCAGCCGGCGGGAGGCCCCTTTCCGTGCGGGCAGTGCCAACGGTGCGCAAGCTCCTCCTCCTTCTGCTCCCAGCTGCCCCTTTGGCCTAAAGCACGCTGACCCTTTCCAAAGGCACCACAGGGCAAGCTGAGGCCACTTGCAGGATCGCCCCTGGCAGCCCTGCTCAAGCTTACAGCCCACTTGGAACCCAAACAGCTTCGTTCAAACCCAGCATTCCCAGTGAAACCTTGCCATGCCCCAACAAGACACAGTTCATACAAGCAGGAACACATGCCTCAAAGCTTGCTTTGATGCTGCTGATCCAATTAAACCTAGGATGAAGCAAAAGGAGGAAGACATTTCAAAGAATTGAAACCAGAAAGATCAGACTCACAGTGCTGATCACTTTACAAAGGTGTCACAGCCTGAAAATAGGGAAATTCATTCAAAAAGGGAGATCTCGGCACCTGGCTTCATGGTGTGTATGAAATTAACAATGGATGATTTGTTTCCTGTCTTCCAGGGAGTTTGAAACCATCAAGGAGAGGAAGAAGCATAGGAGAAGACATCGCCCACGCAAGGATGCACAGCCTCTCCCCAAGAAGAAAAGGCCAAATTAGCCC
Source organism: Passer domesticus (assembly GCF_036417665.1). Classification (NCBI taxonomy): domain Eukaryota; kingdom Metazoa; phylum Chordata; class Aves; order Passeriformes; family Passeridae; genus Passer; species Passer domesticus. The sequence goes on along the minus strand of NW_026989932.1, from coordinate 38,924 downwards.
CGCAATTGTCCAGGACTAGCAAGAGTTAGGCCTCAAGAGGATTAGAAAGAAATAAGATAGCTTTTTAAGATTTTAGGATTCTTTATTCTTCTATTAAGTTTACGTGATAGGAATTTCTCAATTTATTAGTTAAGATACATTAGTAATATTAAAGATGTATTAGTACGATTAGATAATAAGTTGTGTTAGATTACTAGTAGATTAATAGTATGTTATTTATCATTACATGTAAGAGGTTATGTGTTCACCATGCTCCATCCTTTCTCATTTTTGTCTTTGTTGAGACATGATCTGTCTATATCATTAAACCAAAGTTTGTTCCATTTTGCCTTTTTGTCTGTATGAAATCCCTGAGGCAGTGTTCGTTACATTTCCTAGGTGTTGGAAACACGGCATTTGCCCTGAGAGAGCAATGGGGGCACATGAGTCCCCCCCAGGCCCAGCCCCTGGCTCAGCTGGCAGCACTTCCAGAGGCGTGTCCCCATTACTGCCAATGAAATCATGGTGGAGCTTCCTCCCTTGAGTCCTGAACATCTCAGCTGGGAGTGGCTGGGGAGGCTTTGCTGAATTCAGTGCACAGGATCTAAAGGAGTGCTCTTGTCTCACTGTACTTGCTGGGATAAAAGTAGTGGATTGAGGCCTTTTGGTTGCCCAGCAACATAACTTTGTTTCATTTTGGGGGACAGATGGACTTGAGCACCTTGGAGGACTTTTCTAACCTCTCTGATTCTAGAAAAGAAATATCCACATGCACCACAAAGACACCAGGAGTTCAGATTCAGTTTCTCTTTAAAGGACCAGGCTTTGAGCCTCCAGTAATGTTCTTAGCTAAAGCAGAGCGGCTGTGAACCTGATCCTCTCCCTTCTCACAGCTTTGGTATTTGCGCCAAAGAAGAATCCAAGTCACTCTTTTACCGAGCCCAACAAATGGCTCTGCCTAGCAAGGCTTTGGTAGCAGGGGCTGTGGAGGATGGCGAGGGGGCGAGGCAGGGGGGAATGGCCAGGCTGCTTCTGGGAAGCGACCAAAGCTTGCCCTTGCCTGCTGGAGCCAGTGCTGGTGGGATCTGGAGCCTACAAAGTATTTGCCTTGCAGTGGGCCTTGTTCCAGATGTTTTCCCAGCAGGTGGCTGGCGTGGGTGTAACATGCAGGCTGGGAAGGAAGCAAGATTTGCTTTTGCTTAAACCTTAGGCAGGGAAGCAGTACAAGTGGCTGGGTTTTGCCATATCTGGCACCTAAGTATTCAAACAAAGCTGAAGGTCATTAGTGTAGAAAAGAAATTCTCTTGGTGTTCCTTCCTTAGATTAATGCCAGAGTAGTAGAGATGAACATTCTCCTTTCTTCAAGGGAGCTGGAAGAGAGACCTAGAAATTCTGCATGACCTGTTGACTACAGCAATGCTGGTGCACTGCCCCAGTGTGTGTGTCCCCTCCCCATCAGCTGCCCTGAGAAACATCCCATTTCTCCAAGATTCAGGGAAGGAGTGTTGAGGTCAGAGACCAGCTCAGCAGGCCAAAGGAGGGAAAATATCAAGTGACATTATTGGGCACCAGACAATTGAGAAAGGGGGCAGGATGAATGCCGCCACTTGGAGAGAAAGCTTTACACTTGGTTCTGCACGGAACGATTTGCAAGCTCTAGCTCCTCTCAGAGCCAGAGGAGAGGCAGCGGCAGGAGTCCTTGTGGTTCTGCAGTGCAGGAAATGTGGAATGGGCCCTTGGACAGAGCCAGCTCCTGTGCCTTTTCAGCTGCAGGCACCTTACAGAGAAGCACAGAGGAGAGCCAGAGCTGTCCTGGCTCTGCTTTTCCATGTCCAGAGGACTGAGGAGAAAAGCCCCAATGGGGAGCTCCTCAGAGCAAACTCTCAGCAGAAGAAGTAGAAGGGGCAAAGGTGGCCTGTCCCTGTTTCTGTCTCATGGCTCCCCTGGGGTTCTGCATGGAATGTTGGGCTGTGCCCATAGCAACTGCCCTTGTCTGCTGCTCCTGCGGCCGTTGGTGGAACACTGGTGGAGCAGTGCTGGAGCAGCAGCTGCAGCATCTGCTCCTGGGCTGTCCCTCAGCAGCCACCTTCTGCACTCAGCGCCACAGCTGGCTTCTGCAGCGATATCCTCATCTCCTTGTCTGCCGCCAGGCATCCCCACAGCACTTTGGCACTGTGCAAGGTAAGAAAATCCCCGTGGGCCCCAAAGCACTCACAGAACAGCAGGAGGCTCCAGCTGGCTCTGCCACCAACCACCACAGAGACAGTGCGTGGTCACATTCCCCAGAAGAGGTTGCACATGAAAGCAGGCTGCAACTTCTCCAGGAATAATGCTGCCTCCAGGGGAAATACAAACCTTTCCATAGAGGACGTAGGGAGCTGTCACGGTGCACTTGCAGATTCTCGTTTACTGATCACCTGATTAGAAGTTCTTGGCACCCATTTAAGTCCTAAAACTACGTTGTGGTGACCCCAAAACCAACTGGTCATTCCGGAGGAGGTCAGGGGTTCAGTGTCCACTAATCCTGTTACGCCCTCACTCTGGTCACACCTGCTGCAAAGCTTCAAAAACCAGAAGGATGGGACTTCTCCTCTGGGATGCCTGCCCATTAGAGCATGCAAGGAGTTTGTTGGGCTTGTCCTGCAGTACTGGCTTTCATCCTCCAAAATGATCTGGTTGCAGCAATTCTTATGTACTCACATACTTACATCACTTCCAGACACTGGAACAATATTCTATTTTCATAGCTTTTTTGATTTTTTTTCCACCTGCCTTGCATCTCTTTTCCAGAGAGATATTGCTCTAGATTTGTCTGTGTTGTTCAATGTGTGTAGGGCTGGCTCTGCCTCACGGTCAGAGGCAGCTGTGAGATGCCCTCTTGAGTGGTGCTTCTCAGGAACACAATCACAGTGTCACAGCATTTTCTGGGCTGGAAGGGACTCCCAAAGATCATGGAGCCCAGCACCTGGGCCTGCTCAGGACAGCCTCAGGAATCCCAGCCTGTGCCCAAGAGCAGTGTCCAAAGACTCTTGGAACTCTCTCAGCCTTGGTGCTGGGAGCCCTTCCCTGGGGAGGCAGTTCCAGTGCCCAAGCCCCCTCTGGCTGAAGAACCTTTTCCTTCCATCCAACCCAAGCCTGCAGTAGTGCATCTTCCATGCATCCTCTTGGCTCTTCTCACTGGCCCCAAGACTCACGGCACTCTAGTGCCTGCCCTTCAGCTTTCCTTCTTCAGGAAGGTGCACACTGCTAGAGGGACCTGCCTCAGAAATTCCAAGTGAAAAACACAGCAATGACACCTAATGGAGAAGAGCTGGGACAGAGGAGCTTGGGGTTTTCAGTGGTGAGGATGAGAAGCAAGGCTACCGACACATCTTGGCAGAATGAGTTTCATCTGGAGCGTCGTTTTGATCTCTTTCAGGTGGAAAGGAGAGGCGCAATGAAAAGGAAAGCAAGAGCCCACACTGAGCCGTGAGTTTTTGGCCTAGGGTTAAAGGACAGCAAACTTGAGGAACGGCGAGCAGGACAACTGCTCTTTCAGAGTCACGGTGGGATTGGTCCAAGGCCGTGGTTGCATGCGAGCTGTCTCTTGACCACTTGCCTTTCTTTCATCCTACTCCTTCTTCCTCTAGACACATCAATGTTGGCAGTGACTTTCAGGCCGAGCTCCCTGAGCTGCAGACCGGGCCGCCAAGTGAGGATGAAGAGCCTGCAACCCTGGTCTGGAAGCCCTTGGAGGAAGACAACTGTGACATGGAAAAACCGGACAGAGGTAGCTGTCAAGCTTTCTTTCCACTCCTGAGATAGTCGGGTGTGTAAAATGCTGGTTTTTGGATAAAAAGGCAGCTTTTGGCAGGCTCTGCTTCTCTCCTTGTCATGCCCATCTTCCCTTCTGGAAGTGGTAGGGGCAAGGAGAATGCTCTGCTTCTGCAGCAGAGCAGGAAAAAGAGCAACTGTGCTGCTCTCCAAATGGGTCAGGGGCATCTGCCAGTGGAGGAAGGGAGATTGGCCCCCACTCCTTATGCCAAAAGCTGCATGGAAGGGAGAGGCAGCACTAGGTGGGCCCTTGCTTCAGCTGCCCCATGCTTTGCTCTCCTTTTCGTGCTCTCCAAGCTGCAGGCTTTAGCTCTTGTGCTTTCCTTCTGCCTTGTATGGCAAGCATTCCCCTTTGTTGGCTCAAGGCTGACTTTGGGTGGGTTTTTGTTGTGCTTGCAGTCAGAGAACTGTTGGACATGGCCAGCTCCCGTGGCCTTCCCGGGGCAGCAGCTCAGCTGGAGCTCGCCCTGCACTGCCTGCACCAGGCTGGCGGCAGCGTTCCGGTAGGAAGCGGCTGTTTGGGCGCGGGCAAGAGTGGGCAGGGAATTGATAAGGCCCGGGCAGCGGGACAGCCTTTCCTGGCTGCTCCTTGAAGAAGGGAGTTCACAAGCAGCAGAGCACTCGCTGCCTGCTGTGTCTCGTCCAGCTGCGGCAGGGCTGAGCCCAAATGGCTCCAGCAGGGACAAGATCTCTCCTGGAGGCAGCGGTGCAGGGTCCTGCAGCCTGCTGCCTTGAAAACCTCCTGGAGATCTGTGTTCTCTAAGACATTTTGAGGGACAATTCCCAGAAGCCTCAGTCAGCTGAGGCAATTCAGGTTGTGGGAGGAGCAAAATCATGGAGTTGGAGAGGAAAATGCTACCCTTGGGGAGCAGGAGCCAAGGGTTGGGCAGCAGAAATGAGGGACTGGGAGCAAAGCACAATCTTTGACCCATATGAGAGCCAGTGGCCTGAATCCTCAGCTGAAGAGGCAAAGCGGCTGAAGGGCAGCATTGGTGGGGTTTGGCTCCTTTTTTGTGTTGTGGGGCAGCTCAAGCCTTTTTCCTTTGCATCTTGCAGGAGGCTCTGGAGATGTTGCTCTCAGGGGGGGCCTCCAACAGCTCAAGGCCATCCCTTGGCTGATTATCATTATGCAGGTAATCAAAGCCCAGCTTCTTCCTTCACTGACACGTGCTGCCGTGCCCTTAATGGCCGTGTCAAGCATTTCTGCTTCAATTAGTTGTGCTTTAAACCAGCACAAGATCTCGCCTTCTCTGGGGGCAGGGAAAGCACCAGCATCTACTCCTTCAGCTTGACTCATTTTCCATGCTTTTTTCCCTGGGGAATGCCTGCTCTCGTCCTCATCACCTTCTGAGGGAGCAGACATGCACACACGTGAATGACGGCTGGCGCCAGCTTGCTTTCTGCAGCCAGTGGGATCTGCTTCAAGTGGCTAGAGGGATCAATTCAGCTGCTGCTTTTTCTTGCCAGGCTCTGATAGATGGACACCTGAGGAGAAGGAGGCCTTCCAAAAGGCTTTCCACACCTATGGCAAGGATTTCCATCTCATCCAGAAGCAGGTAAAGCCACAGGACATTCCTCACCTTGGCAGATCATCAGAAGGGACATGTTGATTATTGCTGGTACCAAATACTGCACCTATGTCCCTCTTTTCTCAAAACTGTTAAAGTAGTCACAAAATAGGACATGGAAGGCCTGTGTGAAAATGATGATCCTGCCTCTGCAACCCTTCTCTCCAGGCTGTTTTGGAAGACAAAGCTCTGTTCTGTCAGACTTGTCTCCCAGGTGTGCTGCTGCTTCCACAACACCTTGTGCTGGGATAACTGCAGTGAACGGGGCAAAGAAGAACTCTGCTAGAGGGACTTGGTGTTGATCTGTGCATTACACGTGGTGCCACGTAGCACAATACTCGGTTTATTACATTGCATAATGCCTCTCTGACTCCTCCATATTGATTTCATTTTACACCCTCCTCAATTTTCTCCATCATTTTAATTCCTACTTTACTCTGTATTATCATTCTTCTCCAATGCACCCTATAGGATGGCTGTTTCAGATTCCTTCTTTTTCTCTTCACAACAGATCCCGAGTAAGACCGTGGCACAGTGTGTGGAGTATTACTACTGCTGGAAAAAAGAGCAGAAACTTACCAGCAGCACTCTTGCTCAGGTGAGTGGGAAGAAAATCCAGACATGCCAGCAGGGTCAAGAAACTGGCAGAAGGGCACAAACCCTGCTGACAAGCCACGCCAGACGCCGCTTTGCCAGGGTCCCTTGGTCCCACGCACTGGGAGAGGCGCAGCAGGTGCTGCCCTGACTTTTGTTGTGCTGCTACCCTAAAATACGGAATTCTGGAGCACAACTTTGACCCAACAAAGCAGCACCACCACCAAAATGGGCTTTGACTCTCTACAAATCATTTTCTCAAGGGCTGGCACCCTCAGGTTCCAATCAGACCCTTCATTCCCCACTGCTTGCTAACATCAGCCATCTGAGCTGCCTTCATGGAGATGCTGCAGATTTTCAGGGATCTTTTGTAGCACCCCAGCATATCCCCAAGAAGGAGCTGCCGCTGGATGGCACCTTTAATACTTTCCTTACCGGCAGAGAGCAATTTGTTTCACAGAGAGTAACTTAGAGAGGGAGAGAGAGAGATTATTTTGGGTAGGAGAAAATGGGTAATCATGTGTCTTCACTAGTGTGACTGAATGTCAAACCCATGCCCTAGACATGTGGGGAGGAAAACCAGAGATAAATAGATGTTAGGCAGAGAGGTAGAAATCAGACATGTAGAACTATGGATAGCCACGTATTTATCCCACCCCCTTAGAGCTGTGGTAAAGGGGAGTCTTTTCCTCCAACCTCCATGGTTGGCAGCCTGCCGCAGCCCACTGCCATATCCAGCCCTTTTCTCAGCTCCACGGCGTTTGGAAGAATTTGCTTAGGCCAATAGATTTTTGGGGTGGACGCTGCGAATTCCAACTTTCTGAGAGGAAGGAAGCACTGATAAGGATTCTTTGATTTCCAGACTGCAGGCAAACGGAAGAGGAGGAAAAGCCCTCCCAGGAAGGAGACTGGGGAGACAGGGAAGAGAAGCCGCAAGCGGGCTGGCAGCGCGGAGTGTCCCTGCTGCCAACCGCGCCAGCCGCCCCAGCCGGCGGGAGGCCCCTTTCCGTGCGGGCAGTGCCAACGGTGCGCAAGCTCCTCCTCCTTCTGCTCCCAGCTGCCCCTTTGGCCTAAGGCACGCTGACCCTTTCCAAAGGCACCACAGGGCAAGCTGAGGCCACTTGCAGGATCGCCCCTGGCAGCCCTGCTCAAGCTTACAGCCCACTTGACACCCAAACAGCTTCGTTCAAACCCAGCATTCCCAGTGAAACCTTGCCATGCCCCAACAAGACACAGTTCATACAAGCAGGAACACATGCATCAAAGCTTGCTTTGATGCTGCTGATCCAATTAAACCTAGGATGAAGCAAAAGGAGGAAGACATTTCAAAGAATTGAAACCAGCAAGATCAGACTCATGGTGCTGATCACTTAATAAATGTGTCAGCCTGAAAAGACAGAAATTCATCAAAAAATGGAGATCTCAACACTTGTATGCACTTCATACACACTTGATCTCGGTGTGTATGAAGTTGACAATGGATGGTTTGTTTCCTGTCTTCCAGGGAGTTTGCAACCATCAAGGGGAGGAACACGCACAGGAGAAGACATCGCCCACGCAAGGATGCACAGCCTCTCCCCAAAAAGAAATGACCAAATTAGCCCAGCAATTGTCCAGGACTAGCAAGAGTTAGGTGTCTGGAGGACTACATAGAAATAAGATTGCTTTGTTAGATTTAGGATTGTTTATTCTTCTATTAGTTTACCTGATAGGAATCTCCCAGTTTATTAGTTAAGATACATTAGTATTAATAAAGATGTATTAGTAGTATTAGATTTAGCGGTAAATGTAAGAGGTTTGGTGTTTGCTATGCTTCAACTTTTCACATTTTGCCTTTGTTGAGATATCATCTGTGTTTATCATTAAACCAAAGTTTGTTCCATTTTGCCTTTTTGTCTGTATGAAATCCCTGAGGCAGTGCTCGTTACATTTCCTTGGTGTTGCATGCACGGCATTTGCCCTGAGAGAGCAATGGGGGCACAGGAGTCCCCCCCAGGCCCAGCCCCTGGCTCAGCTGGCAGCACTTCCAGAGGCGTGTCCCCATTACTGCCAATGAAATCATGGTGGAGCTTCCTCCTTTGATTCCTGAACATCTCAGCTGGGAGTGGCTGGGGAGGCTTTGCTGAATTCAATGCATTGGATCTAAAGGAGTGCTCTTGTCTCACTGTACTTGCTGGGATAAAAGTAGTGGGTTGAGGCCTTTTTGTTGCCCAGCAACATAACTTTGTTTCATTTTGGGGGACAGATGGACTTGAGCACCCTGGAGGACTTTTCTAACCTCTCTGATTCTAGAAAAGAAATATCCACATGCACCACAAAGACACCAGGAGTTCAGATTCAGTTTCGCTTTAAAGGACCAGGCTCTGAGCCTCCAGTAATGTCCTTAGCTAAAGCAGAGCAGCTGTGAACCTGATCCTCTCACTTCTCACAGCTTTGGTATTTGCACCAAAGAAGAATCCAAGTCACTCTTTTACCGAGCCCAGCAAATGGCTCTGCCTAGCAAGGCTTTGGCAGCAGGGGCTGTGGAGGATGGCGAGGGGGCGAGGCAGGGGGGAATGGCCAGGCTACTTCTGGGAAGTGACCAAAGCTTGCCCTTGCCTGCTGGAGCCAGTGCAGGTGGGATCTGGAGCCTACAAAGTATCTGCCTTGCAGTGGGCCTCGTTCCAGATGTTTTCCCAGCAGGTGGCTGGTGTGGGTGTAACGTGCAGGCTGGGAAGGAAGCAAGATTTGCTTTTGCTTAAACCTCAGGCAGGAAAGCAGTACAAGTGGCTGGGTTTTGCCATATCTGGCACCTAAGTATTGAAACCAAGCTGAAGGCCATTAGTGTGGAAAAGAAATTCTCTTGGTGTTACTTCCTTAGAGGAATGCCAGAGTAGTGGAATGCCTTCTTCAAGGCAGCAGAAAGAGAGACCTAGAAATTCTGCATGACGTGTTGACTACAGCAATGCTGGTGGGCTGCCCCAGTGTGTGTGTCCCCATCAGCTCCCCTGAGAAACATCCCGTTTCTCCAAGTTTCAGGGATGGGGTGTTGAGGTGAGAGACCAGCTCAGCAGGCCAAAGGAGGGAAAACATCAAGTGACATTATTGGGCACCAGGCAATTGAGAAAGGGGGCAGGATGAATGCCACCACATTGAGAGAATTCTTTACACTTGGTTCTGCACGGAACGATTTGCAAGCTCTAGCTCCTCTCAGAGCCAGAGGAGAGGCAGCGGCAGGAGTCCTTGTGGTTCTGCAGTGCAGGAAATGTGGAATGGGCCCTTGGACAGAGCCAGCCTCCTCTGCCTGTTCAGCTGCAGGCACCTTACAGAGAAGCACAGAGGAGAGCCAGAGCTGTCCCGGCTCTGCTTTTCCATGTCCAGAGGACTGAGGAGAAAAGCCCCAGTGGGGAGCTCCTCAGAGCAAACTCTCAGCAGAAGAAGTAGAAGGGGCAAAGGTGGCCTATCCCTGTTTCTGTCCCATGGTTCCCCTGGGGTTCTGCATGGAATGTTGGGCTGTGCCCGTAGCAACTGCCCTTGTCTGCTGCTCCTGCGGCCATTGGTGGAACACTGGTGGAGCAGCGCTGGAGCAGCAGCTGCAGCATCTGCTCCTGGGCTGTCCCTCAGCAGCCACCTTCTGCACTCGGCGCCACAGCTGGCTTCTGCAGCGACATCCTCATCTCCTCGTCTGCCGCCAGGCATCCCCACAGCACTTTGGCACTGTGCAAGGTAAGAAAATCCCCGTGGGCCCCCAAAGCACTCACAGAACAGCAGGAGGCTCCAGCTGGCTCTGCCACCAACCACCACAGACACGGTGTGTGGTCACTTTCTCCAGACGAGGTTGCACATGAAAGCAGGCTGCAACTTCTCCAGGAATAATGCTGCCTCCAGAGGAAATGCAGACCTTTCTATAGAGGACGTAGGGAGCTGTCACGGTGCACTTGCAGATTCTCGTCCTCTGATGACCTGTGTAAAAGTTCGTGGCACCCCTTTAAGTCCTAAAACTACGTTGTGGTAACCCCAAAGCCAATTGGTCATTCTGGAGGAGGTCAGGGGTTCAGTGTCCACTAATCCTGTTACGCCCTCACTCTGGTCACACCTCCTGCAAAGCTTCAAAAACCAGAAGGATGGGACTTCTCCTCTGGGATGCCTGCCCATTAGAGCATGGAAGCAGTTTGCTGGGCTTGTCCTGCAGTACTGGCTTTCATCCTCCAAAATGATCTGGTTGCAGCAATTCTTATGTACTCACATACTTACATCACTTACAGCCACTGGAACAATATTCTATTTTCACAGCTTTTTTGATTTTTTTCCACCTGCCTTACATATCTTTTCCAGAGAGATATTGCTATAGATTTGTCTGTGTTGTTCAATGTGTGTAGGGCTGGCTCTGCCTCACGGTCAGAGGCAGCTGTGAAATGCTCTCTTGAGTGGTGCTTCTCAGGAACACAATCACAGTGTCACAGCATTTTCTGGGCTGGAAGGGACTCCCAAAGATCATGGAGCCCAGCACCTGGGCCTGCTCAGGACAGCCTCAGGAATCCCAGCCTGTGCCCAAGAGCAGTGTCCAAAGACTCTTGGAACTCTCTCAGCCTTGGTGCTGGGAGCCCTTCCCTGGGGAGGCAGTTCCAGTGCCCAAGCCCCCTCTGGCTGAAGAACCTTTTTCTTCCATCCAACCCAAGCCTGCAGTAGTGCATCTTCCATGCATCCTCTTGGCTCTTCTCACTGGCCCCAAGACTCACGGCACTCTAGTGCCTGCCCTTCAGCTTTCCTTCTTCAGGAAGGTGCACACTGCTAGAGGGACCTGCCTCAGAAATTCCAAGTGAAAAACACAGCAATGACACCTAATGGAGAAGAGCTGGGACAGAGGAGCTTGGGGTTTTCAGTGGTGAGGATGAGAAGCAAGGCTACCGACACATCTTGGCAGAATGAGTTTCATCTGGAGCGTCGTTTTGATCTCTTTCAGGTGGAAAGGAGAGGCGCAATGAAAAGGAAAGCAAGAGCCCACACTGAGCCGTGAGTTTTTGGCCTAGGGTTAAAGGACAGCAAACTTGAGGAACGGCGAGCAGGACAACTGCTCTTTCAGAGTCACGGTGGGATTGGTCCAAGGCCGTGGTTGCATGCGAGCTGTCTCTTGACCACTTGCCTTTCTTTCATCCTACTCCTTCTTCCTCTAGACACATCAATGTTGGCAGTGACTTTCAGGCCGAGCTCCCTGAGCTGCAGACCGGGCCGCCAAGTGAGGATGAAGAGCCTGCAACCCTGGTCTGGAAGCCCTTGGAGGAAGACAACTGTGACATGGAAAAACCGGACAGAGGTAGCTGTCAAGCTTTCTTTCCACTCCTGAGATAGTCGGGTGTGTAAAATGCTGGTTTTTGGATAAAAAGGCAGCTTTTGGCAGGCTCTGCTTCTCTCCTTGTCATGCCCATCTTCCCTTCTGGAAGTGGTAGGGGCAAGGAGAATGCTCTGCTTCTGCAGCAGAGCAGGAAAAAGAGCAACTGTGCTGCTCTCCAAATGGGTCAGGGGCATCTGCCAGTGGAGGAAGGGAGATTGGCCCCCACTCCTTATGCCAAAAGCTGCATGGAAGGGAGAGGCAGCACTAGGTGGGCCCTTGCTTCAGCTGCCCCATGCTTTGCTCTCCTTTTCGTGCTCTCCAAGCTGCAGGCTTTAGCTCTTGTGCTTTCCTTCTGCCTTGTATGGCAAGCATTCCCCTTTGTTGGCTCAAGGCTGACTTTGGGTGGGTTTTTGTTGTGCTTGCAGTCAGAGAACTGTTGGACATGGCCAGCTCCCGTGGCCTTCCCGGGGCAGCAGCTCAGCTGGAGCTCGCCCTGCACTGCCTGCACCAGGCTCGCGGCAGCGTTCCGGTAGGAAGCGGCTGTTTGGGCGCGGGCAAGAGTGGGCAGGGAATTGATAAGGCCCGGGCAGCGGGACAGCCTTTCCTGCCTGCTCCTTGAAGAAGGGAGTTCACAAGCAGCAGAGCACTCGCTGCCTGCTGTGTCTCGTCCAGCTGCGGCAGGGCTGAGCCCAAATGGCTCCAGCAGGGACAAGATCTCTCCTGGAGGCAGCGGTGCAGGGTCCTGCAGCCTGCTGCCTTGAAAACCTCCTGGAGATCTGTGTTCTCTAAGACATTTTGAGGGACAATTCCCAGAAGCCTCAGTCAGCTGAGGCAATTCAGGTTGTGGGAGGAGCAAAATCATGGAGTTGGAGAGGAAAATGCTACCCTTGGGGAGCAGGAGCCAAGGGTTGGGCAGCAGAAATGAGGGACTGGGAGCAAAGCACAATCTTTGACCCATATGAGAGCCAGTGGCCTGAATCCTCAGCTGAAGAGGCAAAGCGGCTGAAGGGCAGCATTGGTGGGGTTTGGCTCCTTTTTTGTGTTGTGGGGCAGCTCAAGCCTTTTTCCTTTGCATCTTGCAGGAGGCTCTGGAGATGTTGCTCTCAGGGGGGCCTCCAACAGCTCAAGGCCATCCCTTGGCTGATTATCATTATGCAGGTAATCAAAGCCCAGCTTCTTCCTTCACTGACACGTGCTGCCGTGCCCTTAATGGCCGTGTCAAGCATTTCTGCTTCAATTAGTTGTGCTTTAAACCAGCACAAGATCTCGCCTTCTCTGGGGGCAGGGAAAGCACCAGCATCTACTCCTTCAGCTTGACTCATTTTCCATGCTTTTTTCCCTGGGGAATGCCTGCTCTCGTCCTCATCACCTTCTGAGGGAGCAGACATGCACACACGTGAATGACGGCTGGCGCCAGCTTGCTTTCGGCAGCCAGTGGGATCTGCTTCAAGTGGCTAGAGGGATCAATTCAGCTGCTGCTTTTTCTTGCCAGGCTCTGATAGATGGACACCTGAGGAGAAGGAGGCCTTCCAAAAGGCTTTCCACACCTATGGCAAGGATTTCCATCTCATCCAGAAGCAGGTAAAGCCACAGGACATTCCTCACCTTGGCAGATCATCAGAAGGGACATGTTGATTATTGCTGGTACCAAATACTGCACCTATGTCCCTCTTTTCTCAAAACTGTTAAAGTAGTCACAAAATAGGACATGGAAGGCCTGTGTGAAAATGATGATCCTGCCTCTGCAGCCCTTCTCTCCAGGCTGTTTTGGAAGACAAAGCTCTGTTCTGTCAGACTTGTCTCCCAGGTGTGCTGCTGCTTCCACAACACCTTGTGCTGGGATAACTGCAGTGAACGGGGCAAAGAAGAACTCTGCTAGAGGGACTTGGTGTTGATCTGTGCATTACACGTGGTGCCACGTAGCACAATACTCGGTTTATTACATTGCATAATGCCTCTCTGACTCCTCCATATTGATTTCATTTTACACCCTCCTCAATTTTCTCCATCATTTTAATTCCTACTTTACTCTGTATTATCATTCTTCTCCAATGCACCCTATAGGATGGCTGTTTCAGATTCCTTCTTTTTCTCTTCACAACAGATCCCGAGTAAGACCGTGGCACAGTGTGTGGAGTATTACTACTGCTGGAAAAAAGAGCAGAAACTTACCAGCAGCACTCTTGCTCAGGTGAGTGGGAAGAAAATCCAGACATGCCAGCAGGGTCAAGAAACTGGCAGAAGGGCACAAACCCTGCTGACAAGCCACGCCAGACGCCGCTTTGCCAGGGTCCCTTGGTCCCACGCACTGGGAGAGGCGCAGCAGGTGCTGCCCTGACTTTTGTTGTGCTGCTACCCTAAAATACGGAATTCTGGAGCACAACTTTGACCCAACAAAGCAGCACCACCACCAAAATGGGCTTTGACTCTCTACAAATCATTTTCTCAAGGGCTGGCACCCTCAGGTTCCAATCAGACCCTTCATTCCCCACTGCTTGCTAACATCAGCCATCTGAGCTGCCTTCATGGAGATGCTGCAGATTTTCAGGGATCTTTTGTAGCACCCCAGCATATCCCCAAGAAGGAGCTGCCGCTGGATGGCACCTTTAATACTTTCCTTACCGGCAGAGAGCAATTTGTTTCACAGAGAGTAACTTAGAGAGGGAGAGAGAGAGATTATTTTGGGTAGGAGAAAATGGGTAATCATGTGTCTTCACTAGTGTGACTGAATGTCAAACCCATGCCCTAGACATGTGGGGAGGAAAACCAGAGATAAATAGATGTTAGGCAGAGAGGTAGAAATCAGACATGTAGAACTATGGATAGCCACGTATTTATCCCACCCCCTTAGAGCTGTGGTAAAGGGGAGTCTTTTCCTCCAACCTCCATGGTTGGCAGCCTGCCGCAGCCCACTGCCATATCCAGCCCTTTTCTCAGCTCCGCGGCGTTTGGAAGAATTTGCTTAGGCCAATAGATTTTTGGGGTGGACGCTGCGAATTCCAACTTTCTGAGAGGAAGGAAGCACTGATAAGGATTCTTTGATTTCCAGACTGCAGGCAAACGGAAGAGGAGGAAAAGCCCTCCCAGGAAGGAGACTGGGGAGACAGGGAAGAGAAGCCGCAAGCGGGCTGGCAGCGCGGAGTGTCCCTGCTGCCAACCGCGCCAGCCGCCCCAGCCGGCGGGAGGCCCCTTTCCGTGCGGGCAGTGCCAACGGTGCGCAAGCTCCTCCTCCTTCTGCTCCCAGCTGCCCCTTTGGCCTAAAGCACGCTGACCCTTTCCAAAGGCACCACAGGGCAAGCTGAGGCCACTTGCAGGATCGCCCCTGGCAGCCCTGCTCAAGCTTACAGCCCACTTGACACCCAAACAGCTTCGTTCAAACCCAGCATTCCCAGTGAAACCTTGCCATGCCCCAACAAGACACAGTTCATACAAGCAGGAACACATGCATCAAAGCTTGCTTTGATGCTGCTGATCCAATTAAACCTAGGATGAAGCAAAAGGAGGAAGACATTTCAAAGAATTGAAACCAGCAAGATCAGACTCATGGTGCTGATCACTTAATAAATGTGTCAGCCTGAAAAGACAGAAATTCATCAAAAAATGGAGATCTCAACACTTGTATGCACTTCATACACACTTGATCTCGGTGTGTATGAAGTTGACAATGGATGGTTTGTTTCCTGTCTTCCAGGGAGTTTGCAACCATCAAGGGGAGGAACACGCACAGGAGAAGACATCGCCCACGCAAGGATGCACAGCCTCTCCCCAAAAAGAAATGACCAAATTAGCCCAGCAATTGTCCAGGACTAGCAAGAGTTAGGTGTCTGGAGGACTACATAGAAATAAGATTGCTTTGTTAGATTTAGGATTGTTTATTCTTCTATTAGTTTACCTGATAGGAATCTCCCAGTTTATTAGTTAAGATACATTAGTATTAATAAAGATGTATTAGTAGTATTAGATTTAGCGGTAAATGTAAGAGGTTTGGTGTTTGCTATGCTTCAACTTTTCACATTTTGCCTTTGTTGAGATATCATCTGTGTTTATCATTAAACCAAAGTTTGTTCCATTTTGCCTTTTTGTCTGTATGAAATCCCTGAGGCAGTGCTCGTTACATTTCCTTGGTGTTGCATGCACGGCATTTGCCCTGAGAGAGCAATGGGGGCACAGGAGTCCCCCCCAGGCCCAGCCCCTGGCTCAGCTGGCAGCACTTCCAGAGGCGTGTCCCCATTACTGCCAATGAAATCATGGTGGAGCTTCCTCCTTTGATTCCTGAACATCTCAGCTGGGAGTGGCTGGGGAGGCTTTGCTGAATTCAATGCATTGGATCTAAAGGAGTGCTCTTGTCTCACTGTACTTGCTGGGATAAAAGTAGTGGGTTGAGGCCTTTTTGTTGCCCAGCAACATAACTTTGTTTCATTTTGGGGGACAGATGGACTTGAGCACCCTGGAGGACTTTTCTAACCTCTCTGATTCTAGAAAAGAAATATCCACATGCACCACAAAGACACCAGGAGTTCAGATTCAGTTTCGCTTTAAAGGACCAGGCTCTGAGCCTCCAGTAATGTCCTTAGCTAAAGCAGAGCAGCTGTGAACCTGATCCTCTCACTTCTCACAGCTTTGGTATTTGCACCAAAGAAGAATCCAAGTCACTCTTTTACCGAGCCCAGCAAATGGCTCTGCCTAGCAAGGCTTTGGCAGCAGGGGCTGTGGAGGATGGCGAGGGGGCGAGGCAGGGGGGAATGGCCAGGCTACTTCTGGGAAGTGACCAAAGCTTGCCCTTGCCTGCTGGAGCCAGTGCAGGTGGGATCTGGAGCCTACAAAGTATCTGCCTTGCAGTGGGCCTCGTTCCAGATGTTTTCCCAGCAGGTGGCTGGCGTGGGTGTAACATGCAGGCTGGGAAGGAAGCAAGATTTGCTTTTGCTTAAACCTTAGGCAGGAAAGCAGTACAAGTGGCTGGGTTTTGCCATATCTGGCACCTAAGTATTGAAACCAAGCTGAAGGCCATTAGTGTGGAAAAGAAATTCTCTTGGTGTTACTTCCTTAGAGGAATGCCAGAGTAGTGGAATGCCTTCTTCAAGGCAGCAGAAAGAGAGACCTAGAAATTCTGCATGACGTGTTGACTACAGCAATGCTGGTGGGCTGCCCCAGTGTGTGTGTCCCCATCAGCTCCCCTGAGAAACATCCCGTTTCTCCAAGTTTCAGGGATGGGGTGTTGAGGTGAGAGACCAGCTCAGCAGGCCAAAGGAGGGAAAACATCAAGTGACATTATTGGGCACCAGGCAATTGAGAAAGGGGGCAGGATGAATGCCACCACTTTGAGAGAATTCTTTACACTTGGTTCTGCACGGAACGATTTGCAAGCTCTAGCTCCTCTCAGAGCCAGAGGAGAGGCAGCGGCAGGAGTCCTTGTGGTTCTGCAGTGCAGGAAATGTGGAATGGGCCCTTGGACAGAGCCAGCCTCCTCTGCCTGTTCAGCTGCAGGCACCTTACAGAGAAGCACAGAGGAGAGCCAGAGCTGTCCCGGCTCTGCTTTTCCATGTCCAGAGGACTGAGGAGAAAAGCCCCAGTGGGGAGCTCCTCAGAGCAAACTCTCAGCAGAAGAAGTAGAAGGGGCAAAGGTGGCCTATCCCTGTTTCTGTCCCATGAGTCCCCTGGGGTTCTGCATGGAATGTTGGGCTGTGCCCATAGCAACTGCCCTTGTCTGCTGCTCCTGCGGCCGTTGGTGGAACACTGGTGGAGCAGCGCTGGAGCAGCAGCTGCAGCATCTGCTCCTGGGCTGTCCCTCAGCAGCCACCTTCTGCACTCGGCGCCACAGCTGGCCTCTGCAGCGACATCCTCATCTCCTCGTCTGCCGCCAGGCATCCCCACAGCACTTTGGCACTGTGCAAGGTAAGAAAATCCCCGTGGGCCCCCAAAGCACTCACAGAACAGCAGGAGGCTCCAGCTGGCTCTGCCACCAACCACCACAGACACGGTGTGTGGTCACTTTCTCCAGACGAGGTTGCACATGAAAGCAGGCTGCAACTTCTCCAGGAATAATGCTGCCTCCAGAGGAAATGCAGACCTTTCTATAGAGGACGTAGGGAGCTGTCACGGTGCACTTGCAGATTCTCGTCCTCTGATGACCTGTGTAAAAGTTCGTGGCACCCCTTTAAGTCCTAAAACTACGTTGTGGTAACCCCAAAGCCAATTGGTCATTCTGGAGGAGGTCAGGGGTTCAGTGTCCACTAATCCTGTTACGCCCTCACTCTGGTCACACCTCCTGCAAAGCTTCAAAAACCAGAAGGATGGGACTTCTCCTCTGGGATGCCTGCCCATTAGAGCATGGAAGCAGTTTGCTGGGCTTGTCCTGCAGTACTGGCTTTCATCCTCCAAAATGATCTGGTTGCAGCAATTCTTATGTACTCACATACTTACATCACTTCCAGACACTGGAACAATATTCTATTTTCATAGCTTTTTTGATTTTTTTTCCACCTGCCTTACATATCTTTTCCAGAGAGATATTGCTCTAGATTTGTCTGTGTTGTTCAATGTGTGTAGGGCTGGCTCTGCCTCACGGTCAGAGGCAGCTGTGAGATGCTCTCTTGAGTGGTGCTTCTCAGGAACACAATCACAGTGTCACAGCATTTTCTTGGCTGGAAGGGACTCCCAAAGATCATGGAGCCCAGCACCTGGGCCTGCTCAGGACAGCCTCAGGAATCCCAGCCTGTGCCCAAGAGCAGTGTCCAAAGACTTTTGGAACTCTCTCAGCCTTGGTGCTGGCAGCCCTTCCCTGGGGAGGCAGTTCCAGTGCCCAAGCCCCCTCTGGCTGAAGAACCTTTTCCTTCCATCCAACCCAAGCCTGCAGTAGTGCATCTTCCATGCATCCTCTTGGCTCTTCTCACTGGCCCCAAGACTCACGGCACTCTAGTGCCTGCCCTTCAGCTTTCCTTCTTCAGGAAGGTGCACACTGCTAGAGGGACCTGCCTCAGAAATTCCAAGTGAAAAACACAGCAATGACACCTAATGGAGAAGAGCTGGGACAGAGGAGCTTGGGGTTTTCAGTGGTGAGGATGAGAAGCAAGGCTACCGACACATCTTGGCAGAATGAGTTTCATCTGGAGCGTCGTTTTGATCTCTTTCAGGTGGAAAGGAGAGGCGCAATGAAAAGGAAAGCAAGAGCCCACACTGAGCCGTGAGTTTTTGGCCTAGGGTTAAAGGACAGCAAACTTGAGGAACGGCGAGCAGGACAACTGCTCTTTCAGAGTCACGGTGGGATTGGTCCAAGGCCGTGGTTGCATGCGAGCTGTCTCTTGACCACTTGCCTTTCTTTCATCCTACTCCTTCTTCCTCTAGACACATCAATATTGGCAGTGACTTTCAGGCCGAGCTCCCTGAGCTGCAGACCGGGCCGCCAAGTGAGGATGAAGAGCCTGCAACCCTGGTCTGGAAGCCCTTGGAGGAAGACAACTGTGACATGGAAAAACCGGACAGAGGTAGCTGTCAAGCTTTCTTTCCACTCCTGAGATAGTCGGGTGTGTAAAATGCTGGTTTTTGGATAAAAAGGCAGCTTTTGGCAGGCTCTGCTTCTCTCCTTGTCATGCCCATCTTCCCTTCTGGAAGTGGTAGGGGCAAGGAGAATGCTCTGCTTCTGCAGCAGAGCAGGAAAAAGAGCAACTGTGCTGCTCTCCAAATGGGTCAGGGGCATCTGCCAGTGGAGGAAGGGAGATTGGCCCCCACTCCTTATGCCAAAAGCTGCATGGAAGGGAGAGGCAGCACTAGGTGGGCCCTTGCTTCAGCTGCCCCATGCTTTGCTCTCCTTTTCGTGCTCTCCAAGCTGCAGGCTTTAGCTCTTGTGCTTTCCTTCTGCCTTGTATGGCAAGCATTCCCCTTTGTTGGCTCAAGGCTGACTTTGGGTGGGTTTTTGTTGTGCTTGCAGTCAGAGAACTGTTGGACATGGCCAGCTCCCGTGGCCTTCCCGGGGCAGCAGCTCAGCTGGAGCTCGCCCTGCACTGCCTGCACCAGGCTGGCGGCAGCGTTCCGGTAGGAAGCGGCTGTTTGGGCGCGGGCAAGAGTGGGCAGGGAATTGATAAGGCCCGGGCAGCGGGACAGCCTTTCCTGGCTGCTCCTTGAAGAAGGGAGTTCACAAGCAGCAGAGCACTCGCTGCCTGCTGTGTCTCGTCCAGCTGCGGCAGGGCTGAGCCCAAATGGCTCCAGCAGGGACAAGATCTCTCCTGGAGGCAGCGGTGCAGGGTCCTGCAGCCTGCTGCCTTGAAAACCTCCTGGAGATCTGTGTTCTCTAAGACATTTTGAGGGACAATTCCCAGAAGCCTCAGTCAGCTGAGGCAATTCAGGTTGTGGGAGGAGCAAAATCATGGAGTTGGAGAGGAAAATGCTACCCTTGGGGAGCAGGAGCCAAGGGTTGGGCAGCAGAAATGAGGGACTGGGAGCAAAGCACAATCTTTGACCCATATGAGAGCCAGTGGCCTGAATCCTCAGCTGAAGAGGCAAAGCGGCTGAAGGGCAGCATTGGTGGGGTTTGGCTCCTTTTTTGTGTTGTGGGGCAGCTCAAGCCTTTTTCCTTTGCATCTTGCAGGAGGCTCTGGAGATGTTGCTCTCAGGGGGGCCTCCAACAGCTCAAGGCCATCCCTTGGCTGATTATCATTATGCAGGTAATCAAAGCCCAGCTTCTTCCTTCACTGACACGTGCTGCCGTGCCCTTAATGGCCGTGTCAAGCATTTCTGCTTCAATTAGTTGTGCTTTAAACCAGCACAAGATCTCGCCTTCTCTGGGGGCAGGGAAAGCACCAGCATCTACTCCTTCAGCTTGACTCATTTTCCATGCTTTTTTCCCTGGGGAATGCCTGCTCTCGTCCTCATCACCTTCTGAGGGAGCAGACATGCACACACGTGAATGACGGCTGGCGCCAGCTTGCTTTCTGCAGCCAGTGGGATCTGCTTCAAGTGGCTAGAGGGATCAATTCAGCTGCTGCTTTTTCTTGCCAGGCTCTGATAGATGGACACCTGAGGAGAAGGAGGCCTTCCAAAAGACTTTCCACACCTATGGCAAGGATTTCCATCTCATCCAGAAGCAGGTAAAGCCACAGGACATTCCTCACCTTGGCAGATCATCAGAAGGGACATGTTGATTATTGCTGGTACCAAATACTGCACCTATGTCCCTCTTTTCTCAAAACTGTTAAAGTAGTCACAAAATAGGACATGGAAGGCCTGTGTGAAAATGATGATCCTGCCTCTGCAACCCTTCTCTCCAGGCTGTTTTGGAAGACAAAGCTCTGTTCTGTCAGACTTGTCTCCCAGGTGTGCTGCTGCTTCCACAACACCTTGTGCTGGGATAACTGCAGTGAACGGGGCAAAGAAGAACTCTGCTAGAGGGACTTGGTGTTGATCTGTGCATTACACGTGGTGCCACGTAGCACAATACTCGGTTTATTACATTGCATAATGCCTCTCTGACTCCTCCATATTGATTTCATTTTACACCCTCCTCAATTTTCTCCATCATTTTAATTCCTACTTTACTCTGTATTATCATTCTTCTCCAATGCACCCTATAGGATGGCTGTTTCAGATTCCTTCTTTTTCTCTTCACAACAGATCCCGAGTAAGACCGTGGCACAGTGTGTGGAGTATTACTACTGCTGGAAAAAAGAGCAGAAACTTACCAGCAGCACTCTTGCTCAGGTGAGTGGGAAGAAAATCCAGACATGCCAGCAGGGTCAAGAAACTGGCAGAAGGGCACAAACCCTGCTGGCAAGCCACGCCAGACGCCGCTTTGCCAGGGTCCCTTGGTCCCACGCACTGGGAGAGGCGCAGCAGGTGCTGCCCTGACTTTTGTTGTGCTGCTACCCTAAAATACGGAATTCTGGAGCACAACTTTGACCCAACAAAGCAGCACCACCACCAAAATGGGCTTTGACTCTCTACAAATCATTTTCTCAAGGGCTGGCACCCTCAGGTTCCAATCAGACCCTTCATTCCCCACTGCTTGCTAACATCAGCCATCTGAGCCGCCTTCATGGAGATGCTGCCAAATTTTAGAGATCTTTTGTAGCACCCCAGTGTATCCCCAAAAAGGAGCTGCCGCTGCTATGGCACCTTTAATACTTTCCTTACCGGCAGAGAGCAATTTGTTTCACAGAGAGTAACTTAGAGAGGGAGAGAGAGAGATTATTTTGGGTAGGAGAAAATGGGTAATCATGTGTCTTCACTAGTGTGACTGAATGTCAAACCCATGCCCTAGACATGTGGGGAGGAAAACCAGAGATAAATAGATGTTAGGCAGAGAGGTAGAAATCAGACATGTAGAACTATGGATAGCCACGTATTTATCCCACCCCCTTAGAGCTGTGGTAAAGGGGAGTCTTTTCCTCCAACCTCCATGGTTGGCAGCCTGCCGCAGCCCACTGCCATATCCAGCCCTTTTCTCAGCTCCGCGGGGTTTGGAAGAATTTGCTTAGGCCAATAGATTTTTGGGGTGGACGCTGCGAATTCCAACTTTCTGAGAGGTAGGAAGCACTGATAAGGATTCTTTGATTTCCAGACTGCAGGCAAACGGAAGAGGAGGAAAAGCCCTCCCAGGAAGGAGACTGGGGAGACAGGGAAGAGAAGCCGCAAGCGGGCTGGCAGCGCGGAGTGTCCCTGCTGCCAACCGCGCCAGCCGCCCCAGCCGGCGGGAGGCCCCTTTCCGTGCGGGCAGTGCCAACGGTGCGCAAGCTCCTCCTCCTTCTGCTCCCAGCTGCCCCTTTGGCCTAAAGCACGCTGACCCTTTCCAAAGGCACCACAGGGCAAGCTGAGGCCACTTGCAGGATGGCCCCTGGCAGCCCTGCTCAAGCTTACAGCCCACTTGACACCCAAACAGCTTCGTTCAAACCCAGCATTCCCAGTGAAACCTTGCCATGCCCCAACAAGACACAGTTCATACAAGCAGGAACACATGCATCAAAGCTTGCTTTGATGCTGCTGATCCAATTAAACCTAGGATGAAGCAAAAGGAGGAAGACATTTCAAAGAATTGAAACCAGCAAGATCAGACTCATGGTGCTGATCACTTAATAAATGTGTCAGCCTGAAAAGACAGAAATTCGTCAAAAAATGGAGATCTCAACACTTGTATACACTTCATACACACTTGATCTCGGTGTGTATGAAGTTGACAATGGATGGTTTGTTTCCTGTCTTCCAGGGAGTTTGCAACCATCAAGGGGAGGAACACGCACAGGAGAAGACATCGCCCACGCAAGGATGCACAGCCTCTCCCCAAGAAGAAATGACCAAATTAGCCCAGCAATTGTCCAGGACTAGCAAGAGTTAGGTGTCTGGAGGACTACATAGAAATAAGATTGCTTTGTTAGATTTAGGATTATTTATTCTTCTATTAGTTTACCTGATAGGAATCTCCCAGTTTATTAGTTAAGATACATTAGTATTAATAAAGATGTATTAGTAGTATTAGATTTAGCGGTAAATGTAAGAGGTTTGGTGTTTGCTATGCTTCAACTTTTCACATTTTGCCTTTGTTGAGATATCATCTGTGTTTATCATTAAACCAAAGTTTGTTCCATTTTGCCTTTTTGTCTGTATGAAATCCCTGAGGCAGTGCTCGTTACATTTCCTTGGTGTTGCATGCACGGCATTTGCCCTGAGAGAGCAATGGGGGCACAGGAGTCCCCCCCAGGCCCAGCCCCTGGCTCAGCTGGCAGCACTTCCAGAGGCGTGTCCCCATTACTGCCAATGAAATCATGGTGGAGCTTCCTCCTTTGATTCCTGAACATCTCAGCTGGGAGTGGCTGGGGAGGCTTTGCTGAATTCAATGCATTGGATCTAAAGGAGTGCTCTTGTCTCACTGTACTTGCTGGGATAAAAGTAGTGGGTTGAGGCCTTTTTGTTGCCCAGCAACATAACTTTGTTTCATTTTGGGGGACAGATGGACTTGAGCACCCTGGAGGACTTTTCTAACCTCTCTGATTCTAGAAAAGAAATATCCACATGCACCACAAAGACACCAGGAGTTCAGATTCAGTTTCGCTTTAAAGGACCAGGCTCTGAGCCTCCAGTAATGTCCTTAGCTAAAGCAGAGCAGCTGTGAACCTGATCCTCTCACTTCTCACAGCTTTGGTATTTGCACCAAAGAAGAATCCAAGTCACTCTTTTACCGAGCCCAGCAAATGGCTCTGCCTAGCAAGGCTTTGGCAGCAGGGGCTGTGGAGGATGGCGAGGGGGCGAGGCAGGGGGGAATGGCCAGGCTGCTTCTGGGAAGTGACCAAAGCTTGCCTTTGCCTGCTGGAGCCAGTGCAGGTAGGATCTGGAGCCTACAAAGTATCTGCATTGCAGTGGGCCTCGTTCCAGATGTTTTCCCAGCAGGTGGCTGGTGTGGGTGTAACATGCAGGCTGGGAAGGAAGCAAGATTTGCTTTTGCCTAAACCTTAGGCAGGAAAGCAGTACAAGTGGCTGGGTTTTGCCATATCTGGCACCTAAGTATTGAAACCAAGCTGAAGGCCAATAGTGTGGAAAAGAAATTCTCTTGGTGTTCCTTCCTTAGAGGAATGCCAGAGTAGTAGAGATGAACATTATCCCTTCTTCAAGGGAGCAGAAAGAGAGACCTAGAAATTCTGCATGACGTGTTGACTACAGCAATGCTGGTGCACTGCCCCAGTGTGTGTGTCCCCATCAGCTGCCCTGAGAAACATCCCGTTTCTCCAAGTTTCAGGGATGGGGTGTTGAGGTGAGAGACCAGCTCAGCAGGCCAAAGGAGGGAAAACATCAAGTGACATTATTGGGCACCAGGCAATTGAGAAAGGGAGCAGGATGAATGCCGCCACTTGGAGAGAAAGCTGTGCACTTGGTTCTGCACGGAACTATTTGCCGGCTCTAGCTCCTCTCAGAGCCAGAGGAGAGGCAGCGGCAGGAGTCCTTGTGGTTCTGCAGTGCAGGAAATGTGGAATGGGCCCTTGGACAGAGCCAGCCTCCCGTGCTGTCGGAACCCAGGACATCTCTCTGGATGCCCTGGATGTCTCAAAGCCCTTACAGGAGCTCAGAGACCCTGGCAGGAAGGGAAAGACCCGTGGAAATTCAGTCTTAATTCATGGAGCAAATTGCCAACCTTATATGAAGAATTACAGGTCACAAAATTTAAGTAGCAATCACAGGGTGAAGGGAAAAATTTTGGAGCACTGTACAGGGGGGTTTTGATTCTTGTACAGGGGGTTTGGAATTCTGTATGTGGGGGTCAGGGGTTCCAAGATGGAAGGATTTGGGCATGCCCTGTCCTTCTTCTTTCTTCTCCCTGGCATCCATGTTCAGGATGATATTTGCTACATCTAATCAGACCATGCTTGTGCAACAGAAAAACAGGGGAAGTGTGGAGGATTTTGTGGACAGTTAGCTAGCTGACAAAGGTCACACTGACATAATAGCGTTAGTTAAGGAAGAAGGAGACAGGTATAGGAGCCAGCAGTCAGTGTCTAAATCAGGCAGGGGCACTGTGCCCTTGGTGCAACATCAGGATGGGGGAGAGTATCGTTAGTTAGAAATATGAAGGAAAGATGAGAACAGCTGCAACATAGTAGCCACAAGAATGCTAAGGTAGGCGTAGTTAGCTGATAAGTAACTAACCAATACTGAGCTTGTCTTTTGCAATATGTATTAGCCTCATTAACACCAATATAAATGTGTGTGCCTATCAATAAAGTTTTGAGATTTGCTGATCACTCATATTGAGTGCCGCATTTCTTCTTCCGATCTCAACAATTTAGGCTGAAAAAGACTTCTGAGATCAGGATATTTTGCAGCTTCTAATGGAACAGCTCATGGGATCAGATTGTGAAGCTGATGCATTTCTCAAAAATAATTTTAATTAAGCTGTTTGAATTTTGAATCAAAAAATCTATTTGGAGAACTGAAGGAAATGCAGTTTTGGCTTCCTGAGTTTGGTGGGGGAATGTGTGGGCAGCAGTGTCTCTTGTGTCAATCAGTGCTCATTTAGCGTGTGAGTACAGGTGGGTCAGAACTTGCTTCCTCTGGCACCCAACACACAGAAAGCTCACAACACCCTTCTCCCCCAACAGCTCACTGATTTGAAGTTTACAGCTCCTCTCTTTTAAAATTTAATTTTAAAATTAAATATCTTGAAATGTATTGGCCAATGTAATATAATTTCAGCAGTAGCCATGCATGAGTGCAAGAAAGAACTCCCAAAAGAACTCAGGGAAACTTTAAAGTTAGCCACAAAACTGAAAAATAAAAATTTCAAGCAATGCTTACTACAAATTCTCTTGTTTTGCTACTAGTAATTTAGAGACTCATTTGCTGTTTTCTAAAATATATGAGAAACTACACAAGTAAGGGCTTTGCAAAATGGAAGTTCTGCCAAAGCATAAACAGTTGTGTATTTATATCCCTGTGTGTCTGCAAAACTGGGGAGTCAGGATTATCATGCCTGTTTCAAGCAGGACATAAAACTTACCCTGAGTTCTTAGTCAATATCTGGACCTCTGTATGTGTTGACAGTGGATATAAGAAGTGCTGATGATCATGCAGAGGAATAAAGTTGTTCTAAATTGGGGTTAGAAATGACTCCTTCCCACCCCCTTTCAGTGTTTGATAGCAAAAAAGAATCTGGTAGAAGATCTCTTTGCTCATTCTGCCCCAACAAACCACAAGAAGAGAAGCTGTTTTTAACTAGATGACATATTTAGTAGTTGCCTTGCCAACAATTGTTTTTCCTTTCAAACTGGAAATAGTTTTTTGTTCTGAAATAATGATCTTTATTATCTGCATCATTCTTTTTTTCTCTGAAGCTGGTCCCTTCTTCGTGGAAGTTTATTTTTGTAAGGCTTTTCCAGATTTAGGAACTGCATTTGATGACTGATGGGATTTTTTTTTCCTTTGCTTTCTGCCAGGTAGCAGCAGCTGTATACTTGGTAATTAACTTACTATGCTTTTGCTTAACCACTGTGCTTTGACTGTATTCTGGCTGAGGAGGGAAAATGCTGCATTTTTCTCCTGTTTGTTTTTTGTGTTCAGTCTACAAAAGCCAGTTTTACCAAGCCCTTGAAACAGCCAGAATATTTAAATAGAGCATCAAAGTAAAAGGAGGGTTGTAGAACTGCTGTCAATAATTCTTTCTTCCCCCCCCCCCCCGCTCTGTGTTCACTTTCTCTGAACATGGTCATTCTGGACAGTATTGTAAGAGCACAGAGGCAACAAAAAGCCAATGGTTACTATTGTTTCAGTGAATGGAGCCAGTTTTACTTGGCTGAAGGTATTTTCTAATTCCTGTCCTCTTGCCTAACATTCATGAAAGGCCTTTCTGAATGCATTAAAGTCCTGACTGTTTATTAAGTTCTGTTTTATCGGGCCAGGGTTTTATGAGCCCTTAAAAGGGAACTTAATACACCCAAGGATAGCTTAGCTATTACCTTTGGAGGCAAATAATGAGCAGGATGGCTTCTGCTGCAGTGTTAGAAACAAAAAGGTTTAATAAAAGGAAAAACAATAAACAGAAAACCCGATCCAGGTACAGTGGTTTGCCCCTGGTAAAAACACCTTCACAAAAGCCTCGTGGTTTCTTTGTCCTCTCCTTTTCTACCTTATGGCCCAGGCAGGACCTTTTGGCTTCCATCCAATTAGGTGACCCCAAGGTTTTAGTGAAGTCTCTGGGGTCCTATAAGGTGTCTTTTCACCTGATCGTTGGGAGAAACTTCTGGGCTTCCTTCCTTTTTTGGGGGACAAAGGCTAGTTTGTCCCTCTCTCATTGGGGGCATCCCCCTACACTCCTTCAACTGTTTTCATATAACATTTGATTTCTTTTACCTCTAAAAGCACAAGGACCATCTCTGATGTTTTTAAGTATATCCTTATGCCCAGGGTTTTATTGCCACTGTGGTTGACTTACATCTGTGGAGAAGCACAACCACTTTCCTTATGCTTTGTCCAGAGAAGCTGTGGCTACCCCTGGATCCCTGGCAGTGTCCAAGGCCAGTTTGGATGGGGCTTGGAGCAACCTGGGACAGTGGAAGGTGTCCCTTCCATGACAGGGGTGGCACGGGATGGGCTTTAAGGTCCCCCTAACCCAGTCCCTGGTTCTGTAATTCAGTGACAAACAACACCTGTAACCATGGGCAGAGTTGGATACACTTGAACTTCAGCAAACAAAGCAGCAGCCACAGCTTCCTCGTGCTTTGCTATGGGAAATTAATTGGAATTGAGGAGGAAGTGATTAGATGACGTTTGCAGGAAGCTGCAATATGTCTGTGGAAATCTAGTGGATGGTGGTGAGGATGAACCTGTGTTATGATTAAATAGACACTTGAAAATGTGCAAGATTGCTGCTATTTCATTAAATGAGCATCTGTCGCAACTTTGTTATTTTAAAGCTCATTACAGTGTTTAAATTTGATTTTTTTTTTTTTTTTGTCCATATGTGGCTTCTTATGTTGTGAGATTGTAATGTCTTTTGTGTGAAACTTCCTGTGTCCTGCCCCAATACTTTGTCAGGTCTGTGACAGCCGATTTGGTAGCTGTGAACAGCTGTGAACCCGACTGAAATTCCTGTCACTTGAGGGGCTCAGGAGGAAGAATACTCAGCAACAGCCTCCCCTCCACCAGGATGAAGCACCTGCACAAACGTCAGCCAAGGAGAAATTGCAAGAGATGGCCTTTGCAGTATCTGACACATTTGCTTTTGCTTAGTGTTTAATATTGAAGCCTGAAATGGGTAGAAGAAGTTCTGCAGAGCATAGGGGCTGACAGCAGCATCCCCAGGTGGGTCTGTGCATTTTGGCAGAGTCAAGCTCCAGCAGCAGGGGGCTCCCAGAGCAGACAGCAAAGGAAAGGTGGCTTTGCTGCACATTCTCCAGCTGGAAGCAGAAGGAAGAAGGGAAGGGAGTCCCTGAATTCTGGAAGGCTTGTGGCTGGAAGGGACCCTGCCCGTGGTTCCATCCAGGGTTAAGATGCCATGAGGGAGAGGTGTCTGTCCCCCAGTGAAGGCACAAATGAGACCATAGGAGAACAAAACCAGATTTTATTTGACATGGATTTTATTCAACAAGAAATGGGAGTTAGGGAGCTAGAAATAGGAAAGAGGTCTTGGAGAGTGAGAGCTGAGAAGACGATCAGTTGGAAGTAGATACTTTTTGAAGTCCTCTCCTGCCTTCTGAGATTCTAGAAGATGTGCGGATGTATATTTTTATTTCATATTCTTATTACTATTCCTTCTTCTTTCCCTTCTTTCTTCTTCCCCTTCTTCTTAAATGCTACTCTTCTTTCTTCTTCTTCATCTTCTTTATAATATTCTTCTTATTCTCATTCTAATTAATCTTATTCACTTCTTATGCTTACTATAATTCTTATGTTTTAATATTCTTCTATTAATTACTATTTTTTCATCTTCATCTTCTTATTCCTATTCTCATTCTTCTTATTAAACTTATTATTTTTATCCTGCTCCTTTGTCTTCCTCTTATCTACTACTACTACTTCTTCTTCATCTTCCTATCCCTTTTTTTTTTTTTTTTTACTACTACTATTTATTAAACTCTTAAACTATTTCTTAAATGGGAATAATGGTATCAGTCCAAGTCCTGCAGTCACATCCATGGAGCAACATCTCTTGTTTGTGGCATTCTTCAGGGATACAATCCCAAAAGACCAGCATGGAGTCCTTTCGGGGTGAGAGGAAATGGCCATTGATTTCCAGGGGAGGTTCCAATTCAATATCTGAAGCAATTTTTCTCTGACAGAGGGGCATTGGAAGAAGCTGCCCAGGGAGGTGGAGGAGCCACTGTCTCTGAGGCGTTGAAGAGTTGTGCAGATGTGGCCCTTGGGGACGTGGTTTTGCGGCGATGGTGGTGCTGCCAGGGTGCCAGTGGCCCTGGATGACCATCAGGGTCTCTTCCCACCTTGATGACTCTGTGGGATTCACTGCTGAGCACCCTGGCTCCAGTCGTGTCCCACGCGTGCTGTGTGGGGCTGGCCACTGTGGTGACTGTGGGTGTTGGGGAGATGCCCCCGGGCCGCTCCAGGGCTGCCGGGGCAGCTGAGGCAGCAGGGCCATGTCCAGGGTTCCCTGGGCCCCGGGCCGGCCGCCATCTGCAGCCCCGGGCTGGGCAGGCGCGGGCGCTACTCCTGCGGCTGCGGCGCCAGGCAGCGGCAGCGGAACAGCGCCCGCAGCGCCCGCAGCGCCCGCCTGAGGCGGCCGGGCCGCTTGCTGAGGGCAGCCGGCTGCTGCCTGGGGGCCTGCGCTCCCGGCTGGGGAGCTGAGGCCTCGAGAGGGCTGAGCGGGGCAGGCTCCAGGCTCTGCGGCCCTGCCTCGGAGCCCTGCTGGCCCTCGGAGGCTTCGCTGTACAGGGAGGGAAGCGAGGTGCACGGAGACTCCGGTGCCCGGCTCTCAACCCAGGCCTCCAGAGGGAGGGGCACTGGCAGCTCGTCTGCCTCAGGAGCTGACAGCCTTTGGGTGCTGCCTTCTGCTTCGTACGGCTCGAGGACGCTGACTTCGTCCCAGTCGTCCTTGTAGTCCTCCCTCAGGAAGGGAGTGGGCCTGTAGCTAAAGTTGCTCATGCTTTCATGGCTGTCCTGGGTGAGGTCTGCGCCCCTGCTGTTGTCTTCCTCCGTGGAAACGTCTTGGAGGGCTTTGAGCTCTGGCTCGCTACAGTCTTCCCACTCGGAAGAGCTGCTGACCTCTCCTTGGGACAGCTCTGGCTCTGCCTCACCTTGATATTCTTGGGAAAGCTCAGTCTGGGGGTAGTATTCCCAGTCTTCATCATCCCCAGCTGAGGTCCAGTCCTCACTCTCTCTCTGAGCCAGCTGGTACAGCTCTTGCTGTGCCCTGTCTCCCCAGGCCGCCCTCACAGCCCCCTCCCACTGGTGCAACTCTTGGGGACTCCCAGCTCTGCATGGCGACGCTGCCTTCGCTGCCATTACTTGTACCAACTGGTACAATTCACAGCCTGTCGCTCCTTCCCAAAGGCGATACTCTCGAGCCCCAGTGTCTCCCCACTTGTCATCTGTGTCAGGTTTGTTCTCGTCTTCCATGATGACAAAGGGCCTCTCCTCCTCCTCAGTGCCTGACTGTGGCCAGGCTGAGGCACCCACTGCCCCCACCAGGTGCCCGCTGAGGGCCTGGTCTTGCCCCCAGCTGGGCAGGGGGCTGGGTGATGGGAAGCAGTTGAGGTTTATCTTGTTCGCTTCCATCTCTGCAGTCCTGTAGCACGGACAGATCCCGGGAGCCGCTTCCTTCTGCAAGAGTGGCTCTCACGGGACTGGGCA
Organism: Passer domesticus; assembly: GCF_036417665.1. NCBI lineage: Eukaryota > Metazoa > Chordata > Aves > Passeriformes > Passeridae > Passer > Passer domesticus. The sequence goes on along the minus strand of NW_026989932.1, from coordinate 8,387 downwards.
CCCCAGGGCTCTGCACCCCTTATATACCCCCAGCTATGGTGGGGCCCTCTGATGTCACAATGGTCTGTGGGCACCGTCATGTTCCGCATCATCAAGGGCCCTCTGATGTCACAATGGTCTGTGGGCACCGTCATGTCCCGCATCATCAAGGGCCCTCTGATGTCACAATGGTCTGTGGGCACCGTTATGTTCAGCATCATCAAGGGCCCTGTGTCACAAAGGGTCACACCCAGCGCCCCATCCGCAGCGGAGCCCACTGGAAACTGCATGGAGGAGCCCCCGGACTTGGGCACTTGTAGCCCTTGGTGTGCCCAGGCCCCTCCCGCAGTCCCACAGTGTGCCCACTGTGCCATGGTCCCACTTGACAGCCTGACGTGCCCCCTGCAGAGCCCTGGCTTTGGAGAGTGGGCTGCTCTGGGCACCAGCCATTGGCCAGATGGACACAGCCAGGGACTTGTGGGCAGTGGCTCCATGTGCAGCTGCAGGCTGGGGATGGGGGGTGTCCCTCAGGGCTCTGCCTTGGCCCTGGGGCTCTTTTGTGGCTTCCCCAATGGCACAGGCAGTGGATCAATCTCCCCCTCAGCACGTTTGCAGGGGATGGGGGAGCTGAGACGGGCAGGGGCACCATGGCAGGATATGGCCATGCACAGGAACCTGGACAAGCTTGAGAAGTGGGAGACAACCTCATCTGACAGCTTCATGAGGTCCCACAAGGCCAAGCGCCAAGTGCTGCACCTGGCCCGGAGCAATTCCTGAGTCCCGGATTCATCCGGGGCAGAAGAGACCTTCAGATGTGTCCGTTTGGTGCCGCCTCCCTGGCTGCTCCCAGCACCTCCAGAAGCAGCACTTGGCTGGGTTTGGGCCTTTCCCATGCCTACTTCCCGCAGGGCTGGCCAGAGGGGAGGACCCCCAGCCTATGCCTCTGCCCCCCAGCCCCTGTGGGCTGCTGTGGGTGGGAATGCTCCAGAGGGGAATGTCCTTGCAGCAGAAAGTGCCAGAGAGAGCCCAGAGCCAAAGAGTCTCTCTCCTGTAGGCACTGCTTCTTCATTGCATTGAAATATTTCCAGTGCTGGAGTGGGCTAATGGGTGTTCCTCATCCCACCCAAAAAGAAGCTGATGGTTGGCTATTATTTGAGAATTTCTCTCAAGTTGAGCCTGGCAGGGAGTTATTTACAGGGAGAAGCTGCTACAATAAATACCCTGATGCCTCCCCCAGGGTCTGTGTGTTTCAACACTCTTGGCCTTTGCAGATGTAATAATCACAGAACTGAGGTCATTTGATATTACAGAAAGGGTAAAAAACTATGCATGGGAAGGTCATAACGAAAATTTCTAACTAACAAAAACTGGTTTGTCCTGCAGCCTTGAACTCATGTGCTTATACACTTCCCAAAAGAAAACCTATTCACTGAAGATGCATCATCATCCCAAAAACATGTTGAAATTAGGCTCGTGATTCCCTCAGGGACTAGGAGATAATGTTTTGCTGCAGCCAAAAGGTTATTAGAAAAAAGAATGAAAGCTGTTGGTGCTAGGTGGTGTTAGTTCTGGTTTGCATTTGTTCCAGTTAATTTCTTGGGTGTTGCTGTGAGCTGGAAAAGGGGCAGGGTTGAACACCAGAATAAAAGAGAGGTAGGAGAAGAGGAGAGGGGACAGAAAAGTAGGCTGTCAGGAGAGAATGTAACTTGCCTAGCACCCAGCCAAAGGGGAAGGGGACAGGGATCACCCAAGGTTGTGAAAAGCAATGAAAAACAGCATTGTGTTGGTGTGTGTCTATGTTCTGCTCTCAGGAGACAGAGATACACAGCGGGCTCAGTTGAATCCTTACTAAGAAGAAGGTTCTCTTTTGCTTTAATGACTTTGTCTCCACTTAATGGTAACTAAGAGTTTGTTTATTTCTAACACCTCTCTCCGAGCAGCTCAGAGCTGCATTGCACAGTGCTTGCTGTGCGCCAGAGAGCACAAAGCAGGCTGGCCTGGTGGCCCTGAATATTTCTGCAAAACACTCTGCATTTCACACCTTTGCTGTGGCTCAGGGCAGAACTGCAGGCCTGCAGGCGCTTCCTGGCAGAGCTGTGGGAGGCACTGGCTCCTGCAGATGTGAGCTGCCAAGCTGTCAGTGCCTCAGGCTGGCCTGGCTTGCCCTGGCAGAAGTGCCGTGCCTGAAGGACGCTGCCCTGTGCTCCAGCCTGCCCAGCAGCCCGGCTCCCTGCGCCGCTGCCCAGAGTGCTGCACACACTGCTGCCCTTTGCCAGGAGTCAGAGAGCAGCCGGCACAAGAGTAGGAATCCTCAGCCAGGCCACCGGCCCTGGGCTGCCCCTGGCCTTCCTCTGCTCCTGGGCAGACTCCACACAGCCAATGCCTCCAGTCTGGGCTGTGCCCAGCACGGCTACGCTTCCCCTCGGGAGCAGCCAGCTGCCACCTGGGCTCTGAGAGCGGAGGATTCGCCCGCTGCCAGGAAGAGGCACCCAGGGCCTGGCTGCTGCCTCCTGCAGCTCCAAGGGCCTCCTTCCAGCCAGTGGGTTACATTCCAAAAGCAGCATGGTCTGGAGAGCATAAATGAGGATGAGCATTCCCCAATTTGACACCATACCAAAGACACTGTATGGGTGACTTCCACCTTTAAGAAACAAAAGAAAATTTACAAGGAAATCAAGAGCTTATTCAAAGAGTGAGAAGGAAGGAAATTTCAGGGAGAGTTTTGGTTTCAGAAACTTTATTAATTTCTAATCAGCAGGCCTATTAGACAATCATAACCGAAACCTAAGCCTAGTCCTAAACCCTAACCTGAACCTTAATCCTAGTCCTAACCCTCGTCCTAACTCTAGTCCTAACCCTAACCCTGACCCTGACCCTAACCCTAACCCCAACCCTAACCCTAACCCCAACCCTAACCCTAACCCCAACTCTAACCCTAACCCTAACCCTTGTCCGAACCTACAAACCTGCCCTGTGCCAGTTGAGAAGTAAATGGTCCTGATGTGATTTTCAGTTTCTTTGGTCATTCCTCTTCTTCACTGAAACAATCAGTGGCACCAGGCTGGATGCAGGCTCAGCAAATCTTACAAATGGATGCTGCCCAAAGGAAAAAAGAAAATCAACAAAAATCAATGAACCATGACTTTCCGAGCTCAGTGCTTCACAGGATTCACAGGGCTCCTAGAAAGATCCAGAAAGATGGACCATCTGCACCTCCATCTTTATGTGCAGGACCTTGCCATCACAGGCAAACCTGGCCAAGACTCCCACTCATCCATTTAACCAGGTGTCTTCATCTTGCTGGGATTTTTGCCCTGCCAGTGCTCTAGAAATGGTGCTTTCTGTCCTTGGAGTTTCTTCTTTTCAGGAAACTCCAAAGCCTCACATTGGTCCCTGTCTTTGAAAGACAGGCACTGTGCTGATTCCCACAGGGAGACAGAGCAGTGTCTACCTTTCCATGCCCTGCCCTGCCCTTCCTGTGCTGGATGGCACCTTCCTTCCCAGCAGGGACAGCCCAGTGGCACTGGCTGCTGCACTTCCCTCTCTGCCACACGAGCTGGCAGTAACCCTGGGGCAGTTCCTGTCTGCTTGAGCATGCCAGGCAGCAGATGGGGCTGGGACAAGTCCCTCTCAGCTCTCCCTGTTTGAGTCCCAGAAGCCTCGAAGGGTGGGGTGGGGGCACAAACCAGGGCCCCTCAGAGGCTGACAGTGAGCCCCCCACAGTCCCTCCTGCCCACAGCCAAATCTCTGAACACTCAGCCAGCCTGGCTTCCTTGGGTTCCTGCATCACCTTTGCATGTCTCTGTACTCTGCATTGCTCTACTTCAATTCTTTTGCCATTGGATAAAATGGAGCACACCACCAAATTACAAAACAGGGCAACAGAAGCAGTCAGAGGACAGAGCAACTCTCTTCTGAGGACAGCCTGAGAGACCAGGAGTTATTCAGCCTAGAGGAGCACAGGCCCCAGGGAGACTTCATTGCTATGTTCCAGTATTTCAAAGGGGATTCTCAGGAAGCAGGGGGCACCTTTTTTAACAGTTGCAATAGGACATGAGATAATATTTGTAATATATAATGGGGATTGAGTCAGATTAGGTCTAAGGAAGATCTTGTTTACTTGGAACATGATGCAACCCTGACACAGGTTGCCCTTAGAGATGGCAGGTGCCCCATCCCTGGGTAGGGATGGGGCAAACATTCCATGGTAGGTGGGAAGGAGCTCTGAGCAACCTGATCTCTTTAAAGATGTCCCTGCGCATTGCAGGACACTTGCACCAGATGACCTTTACAGGGCCCTGCCAGCCCAGCCCAGTCTAGGACTCCTCGCCATTTTCATTTCAAGAGCACCAAGAGTGGAGTTGAGGAGGAAGGGGCTCATCTGATGCCTTGGACTTCCATGGAGGAGGAGCCCATCCCTCGCACCCTGTTTCACCTGCAGCCCCTTTGCATTTTACCTGCAGGAGCTCCTTGGCAGACCAGCGCTGCTCCTTGTCTGTCTGCAGGCAGCAGCTCAGGAAGTCACACAGCCAAGGTGAAAACAGGTTGGGCTGCAGCAGCTTTGGTATCCCTCGTCTGGCTATCATGAGTTGAGGCTGGGGAAAAGGAAACACGAGGCTCCACCTGCTGCTTTCACATCTGTAACTGCTCTCCCAGATCCCACTGTTTAACCCCTGTTCTTCAGTGGCAGTTACTGCCCTGGCAGAGACCCAGAGATGCCTTTCCTTCACCAACCAAACACCCAAACCCCGATGCAGCCACAGCTTTTCCAACATTCAGCAGATCTTGCCTTGGCAGCTGATTTCATTGACTGACCTACTCAGTGGGAACTACATCACCAAAAGCATGTTTTGTTTCTCTGAGGATTCACACACACCTGACAGGCAATTTGGAAGGGGAAGTTTGCTCTATCTATACTATTTCCAAGGATTATTACATGAAAATAATCTCTGCAGTGCTTGTTGGTCCCTTAAGCACAGCTGCCATAAAACAAAAATCATCAAGGTTTTTTTTTCTCCTCTTTTAAAAAATGCAGAAGCAGAATCCATCTAAAATAGACAGCAATAACAATGGAAAGAGGCCTTGGAGTCTCCATGAAAGTGCCTGCCACCATAGTAAGAGCTCTGTGCTGGTGGCACTGAAACAGATGGTGACCAAAGAGACTTTGTGACTTTCTTGTTCAACCCAGAGGAAAATTTCCTTCACTTTTCCCACACCACCAGAGGTCACAAAGAGGGTTTTATCCTGTCCCTCTGCAGCTGAGCTCAGCCACTGGACATGGTGGGCAGCTGGAGTCCTCACTGCCATTAGAACTGTGCAGCCCAGGGATGGCCCTGCTCCTGTGCTGCAGAAACACAGCACCGGCGCCGACTGCCCACGGTGGATCCCAGCCCAGGCACCTGGCTGCAAGCTCACCAACTTGTTAAAGCACCAAGAAACAGCCAAGGGTTGGCATACAATTCCAACTGCAGTCAGAGCAAAACACATCCTAAACTTCTCCAGGCCACCCAAATGTACAGACGATTTGAAAGCCTGAAAGTTTTGAAGACCTGCAGGATTTGGAAAAGACACTACAGAATGGAGGAAAATTTATGTGCTTTGGTTAATAAAGAGAAAAGCAAGCAGAACTGCTTGGGCATTGCTTTGGTGTTTTTTTCTCATTTCTTTATTTTTCTTTTTCTCTTTCTTTTTCTTTTATTTTTTCTCTTTCTCTTTCTCTTTCTCTCTCTCTTTTTCTTTCTCTTTCTCTCTTTCTTTTTCCTTTTTCTCTGTTTCTTTTTCTTTTACTCTTTCTCTTTCTTTTTTTCTTTTTCTTTTTCTTTTTCTTTTTCTTTTTCTTTTTCTTTTTCTTTTTCTTTTTCAATTTCTTTTACTCTTTTTCTTTGTTTTTCTTTTTCTCTTTTTCTCTTTCTCTTTCTTTTTCTCTTTTTTCTTTTTCATTTTCTTTTTCTCTTTCTTATTCTTTTTCAATATCAATTTCTTTTTCTCTTTTTCTTTGTTTTTCTTTTTCTCTTTTTCTCTTTCTCTTTCTTTTTCTCTTTCTTTTTCTTTTTCTTTTTCTTTTTCTTTTTCTTTTTCTTTTTCTTTTTCTTTTTCTTTTTCTTTTTCTTTTTCTTTTTATTTTCTTTTTCTTTTTCATTTTCTCTTTATCTTTCTTTCTTTTTCTTTTTCTCTTTCTTTTGCTCTTTCTTTTTCATTTTCTCTTTCTCTTTCTTTTACTTTTTCTTCTTCTCTTTCTTTTTCTCTTTCTTTTTGTTTTTAATTTTCTTTTCCTTTTTCATTTTATTTTTCTCTTTTTCTCTTTATCTTTCTCTTTCTCTTTCTCTTTCTCTTTCTCTTTCTCTTTCTCTTTCTCTTTCTCTTTCTCTTTTTTCTCTTTCTCTTTCTTTTTATTTTTCTTTCTCTTTCTTTTTCTCTTTCTCTTTCTTTTTCTCTTTCTCTTTCTTTTTCTTTTTAATTTTTTCTTTTTCTTTTTCTTTTTCTTTTTCTTTTTCTTTTTCTTTTTCTTTTTCTTTTTCTTTTTCTTTTTCTTTTTGTTTTTCTTTTTGTTTTTCTCTTTTTTCTTTCTTTTTCTTTTTCATTTTCTTTTTCTTATTCTCTTTCTCTTTTTCTCTTTCTTTTTCTTTTTCTTTTTCATTTTCTTTTTCATTTTCTTTTTCTCTTTTCTTCGTTTTTCTTTTTCTCTTTCTTTTTCTTTTTCTCTTTCTTTTTCTTTTTGTTTTTCATTTTTATTTTCTCCTTTTTCTTTTTCTCTTTCCTTTTGTTTTTAATTTCCTTTTCCTTTTCCTTTTTCTCTTTCTCTTTCTTTTTCTCTTTCTTTTTCTTTTTCTTTTTCTTTTTCTTTTTCTTTTTCTTTTCTTTTTCTTCTTCTTTTTCTTTTTCTTTTTCTTTTTCTTTTTCTTTTTCTTTTTCTTTTTCTTTTTCTTTTTCTTTTTCTTTTTCTTTTTCTTTTTCTTTCTTTCTCTTTCTCCTTCTCTTTCATTTTCTTTTTTTTCTCTTTCTCTTTCTTTTTCTTTTTCTCTTTTTTTCCCTTTCTTTTTCATTTTCTCTTTCTGTTTGCTTTTCATTTATTTTTTCATTTTCTTTTTCTCTTTCTCTTTCTCTTTCTCTTTCTCTTTCTCTTTCTCTTTCTCTTTCTCTTTCTCTTTCTCTTCTCTTCTCTTTCTCTTTCTCTTTTTCTTTACTGTTTCTTTTTCTTTTTCTTTTTCTTTTTCTTTTTCTTTTTCTTTTTCTTTTTCTTTTCTTTTTCTTTTTCTTTTTCTTTTTCTTTTTCTTTTTCTCTGTCTCTTCTTTTTCTCTTTCTTTTTCTTGTTCATTTTCTTTTTCTCTTCCTCTATTTTTCTCTTTCTTTTTCTCTTTTTGTTTTTCTCTTCTTTTTCATTTTCATTTCTTTTTCTCTTTCTTTTTCTATTTCTTTTTCTCTTTCTTTTTATTTTTCTTTTTATCTTTCTTTTTCTCTTTCTCTTTCATTTTCTTTTTCTTTTCTTTTCCTCTTTCTCATTCTTTTTCTCTTTTCTTTTTCTCTTTCTTTTTCTTCTCTTTTTTCTCTTTCTTTTTCTCTTTCTCTTTGTTTTCTTTTTCTTTTCTTTTTCACTTTTTCTCTTTCTTTTTTCTTTTTCTCTTTCTTTTTCATTTTCTTATTCTCTTTCTCTTCTTTTTCTCTTTCTTTTTATTTTTCTTTTCTCTTTCTTTTTCTCTTTCTCTTTCTTTTTCTCTTTCTTTTTCTCTTTTTCTTTTTCTCTTTATTTTTCTTTCTCTTTTTATTTTTCTCTTTTTCTTTTTCTTTTTCTTTCCTTTTCTCTTTCTTTTATTTTCTCTTTTTATTTTTCCCTTTTTCTTTTCTTTTTGTCTTTCTCTTTCTTTTTCTTTTTGTCTTTGTCTTTCTCTTTCTTTTTCTCTTTTTTTCTCTTTCTTTTTCTCTTTCTTTTTCATTTTCTTATTCTCTTTCTCTTTGTTTATCTTTTTCTCTTTGTTTTTCTGTTTCCTTTTGTTTTTCATTTCCTTTTCCCTTTTCCCTTTTCCCTTTTCTCTTTCTCTTTCTCTTTCTCTTTCTCTTTCTCTTTCTCTTTCTCTTTCTCTTTCTCTTTCTCTTTCTCTTTCTCTTTCTCTTTCTCTTTCTCTTTTTCTCTTTCTTTTTCATTTTCTTTTTCTCTTTCTCCTTCTTTTTCTTTTTCTCTTTCTCCTTCTTTTTCTCCTTTATTTTCTTTTTCATTTTCTTTTTCTCTTTCTCTTTCTCTTTCTCTTTCTCTTTTTCTCTTTCTTTCTCATTCATTTTCTTTTTCTCTTTCTATTTCTCTGTCTTTTTCTCTTTCTCTTTCTTTTTCTTTTTCTCTTTCTTTAACTTTTTTATTTTCGTTTTCATTTTTTTTCTCTTTCTCTTTCTCTTTCTCTTTCTCTTTCTCTTTCTC
>NW_026989931.1:112500-117500 GCF_036417665.1 Passer domesticus | reverse complement strand
CTCTCGGCTCAGCTCCAGCCGCACCGCCGCCCGGCGCTGCTCGCGACCGGCACCCACGGGGCGCTTTTCCCGGACCGGGGCCGGCACCGACACCTCTCGTGGTTTTTAAGGACACCTGAAGGCTCGCGGGGCCACGCGGCTGTCACACAGCTGGGGACGGTAAAGACGCCCTTCCCCGGCAGCGGGAGGGGCGACACCTCGCCTGCGACGGGAAGCGAACTGGAAAGGAGACCGCCCTGCCCGATCACCGGACCCCCGCCGTGGCTTCCCCATGACAGAGAAGCCCCGGCAGAGAGCCGGCCCGCCGGGGGCCCTCTCCCACGCGACCCGAAAAGCCTCATCGATCAGGCGCGGCTGACGAAGGAGACGCGCAAACCGTGACCAGGGCCCCGTCCCCGAGAGGCTCTCTCGGTCTGCCCTTCTCTCTCTCTTCCTCCTCCTGCGGCTTGGCGCCGCCGAGCCTCCCGGGACTGAACGTGCCTGAGGCCGCCGACGCCGGCGGGCCGGTCACGGCACAACAGGAGCACGGGGGGGTGCCGCCACCCGACAACGGTTCCCTTAGCGGGGCAACAGCAGGACGGGACCGCCCGGGCTGGGGGACTCGGCCCCTTCGCCCGGGGAACCCATCCCAGCGTGCGAGAAAAGTGCCACCGACCGTGCCCACGGGGCCACCGGCTTTCACCCGCCACGCGGCAGTCGGCTTCCCCTCCGGCAAAAAAAAAAAAAAAAAAAAAAGCCGGGCGGGGACGGCACGATAAAAAGGCACATGGCGCGCGCGTTCGGCAACGGACCCGTGCTAACCACAGGGGCCGCGGGCCCGGGCCGAGGGGCGACCCACCGGCATCTCGCCCCTCTCTCTCTCGCTCTCTCTCTCTCTCTGCACACCTTGGCTTGCGTGGCCCGCGCACCTTTGTCGCGCGGCTTCTCGGGTGCCGCGGCTTAAGGCCGCCGGAAAGGGGGGGGGGGGGGGGACCGTCAACGACGGCCGGCCGGGCAGCCCCCACTCCGCCCGCACGCCGGCTCGCTAACAAAAAAAAAAAGGCAACGTGAACGGACCCCCGGTGGAAACCCAGCCTGCCCTGGCGGAAGCGGCTCAGCCGCACCACCCGCAAAGCGAGGTAGGACGAGGCGCCGCCGCCTCGCCCTCGACATGCCGGGGGGCTCTCTGTCGGGCTCCGGGTCCGTGCTAGGGCAAGGCCGGCCACCGCGGCCGGCCTCTGCCCCTGGAAAAATCCGCCCGCTACGCGGGTCCCCGGCTTAAGGCCGAGGAAGGGGGACAACGCCGAAACAAAAAAAAAAAAAAAAAAAAAAAAAAAACCACAGGCCGGGGACGGCGGTGGCGCCACCCCGGCTCATCGGGCGACTGCCGTCGCCGAGCCCCTCAAGCGACGCAGCAGGCCGAGGCCAGGCCGCGCGTCCCACTGCGCGTCCCCCGCCGCCCTTCCGACACGGACACGCTGGCAAACAGGTCGGGAGCGGGGGACGGGACGCCGCCACCTCGGCCGAGCGGGCCATCCTCGGGGCTCTTGGAGCAAGGGCCAGGAAAAACCCCAGCCGCGTCCACCCTCCGACTGCCGGGGGGGGGAAATAAAACAAAATAGAAAAAAATTAAAAAGCGCCCGCCGAGCGGGGCCCCGGCTTAAGGCCGAGCCACACACAAGGGACGAGGCGCCGCCGCCTCGCCCGCCACCGGGCCGGGCCGGAGCAGGACACGCTCACGGCTTTTCTCCACCTCACCTCGGCCAGCGAGGGGCTCTCACACGGCTTTTCGACTCTCTCTCTCGGCTCCGCGGGGACCGGCCCCTTTCCCCCGGCTCGCCCTCGGTCTCTTCTCTCTCGGCTCCGCGGGGACCGGCCCCTTTCCCCCGGCTCGCCCTCGGTCTCTTCTCTCTCGGCTCCGCGGGGACCGGCCCCTTTCCCCCGGCTCGCCCTCGGTCTCTTCTCTCTCGGCTCCGCGGGGACCGGCCCCTTTCGGGCTCCACACACGTCTCTCTCGCGCCCCACGATCGGTCGCACCACATCTCTCTCCCTCGGGGCCCTCCACACTGCGCCAAACCTCGCTGGGGCAACCACGGACGGAACCGGGAACAAAGCCACGCGACTCGTTCCTCGGTTAGGCGGCGTGCTCTCCAACCCTGGCGCCACCGGCACGCGCGGCCAATCCAGCCCACCGCCATCGGACACAGGCGCGGAGAACCCTGCCTGCGGGGACGCGGCCCGTCACCTCGCTCCCATAGTACGGACAGATAAGTCCAAGGCCGCCGGCGCCTCCAAGAGGACCGATGAAAATCGACCGGGAAGGAGCGCCGCCGCAGGCCGCCTCCTAGCATGACGTAGCGGGAGGCGGCCGAAAACAGCGACCCCTTGGTGAACTTCCGGAGCCGGCTGAGACAACAGGTCTACCCGGCGCCGGCCGAAATGTGACCAAGTCCCTTCGGAACGAGGTAGACCTGTTGTCATCCGTCAGCGCCCGCCGCCCGGGGACCGCGCCGAGCCTGGGCGGGCGCGGAGCCGGGGTAGACCTGGTGTCTCCCGGGGAGCCGGGGTAGACCTGGCGTCCTCTCCGGCGCCGGGATAGACCTGGTGTCCGTTCCCGAAGCCGGGGTAGACCTGGTGTCCCCTCCCGAAGCCGGGGGTAGACCTGTTGGCTCCCTTCCCGAAGACGGGGTAGACCTGGTGTCCCCTCCCGAAGCCGGGGTAGACCTGTTGTCCCCTCCCGAAGCCGGGGTAGTACCTGGTGGCCCCTCCCGAAGCCGGGGGTAGACCTGTTGGCTCCCTTCCCGAAGACGGGGTAGACCTGGTGTCCCCTCCCGAAGCCGGGGTAGACCTGTTGGCTCCCCGAAGCCGGGGTAGACCTGGTGTCCCCTCCCGAAGCCGGGGTAGACCTGTTGGCTGCCCTCCCGGAACCGGGGTAGACCTGGTGTCCCCTCCCGGAGCCGGGGTAGACCTGTTGGCTCCCCGAAGCCGGGGTAGACCTGTTGGCTGCCCTCCCGAAGCCGGGGTAGACCTGTTGGCTGCCCTCCCGAAGCCGGGGTAGACCTGGTGTCCCCTCCCGAAGCCGGGGGTAGACCTGTTGGCTGCCCTCCCGAAGCCGGGGTAGACCTGGTGTCCCCTCCCGGAGCCGGGGGTAGACCTGGTGTCCTTGCAGAGCTAGGGTAGACCTGTTGTTCTCCGCTCGCCGCCCGGGGTTCGGGCGCCTCGCTGACCCCGCCAAGCCTGCACAGCCGGGGGCAGCTCACGGCCTCGTAACGCCCCGGAGCCGGACGGCTCTATCAGCCCTGTCCCACTCAATGAAGCCCCCTTCCCCGCCCCCCCCCCCCCCCCCCCCCCCCCCATTTCTAAGACCAATTCATATTTTCGAGGTTTTGGGGTTTTTGGAGGCTTTTTTTTTTTTGGTGGGCGTTGTGGGGGTGGTTTTTGGTTTTGGGTTTTGTTGGTTGTTTTTGTTTTTGTTTTTGTTTTTTTTTTTTTTTTTTTTTTTGGGGTTTTTTTTTTTTTTTTTGGTTGGGTTTGGTTTTGTTTGGTTTTGTTTGGTTTTGTTTGGTTGGGGCTTTTTCTCTTTTGGATTTTTTTCTTGGGGGGGGGTTTTGTGTGTGGGGGGTTTTCTGGTTGGTATTGTTGTTGTTGTTTTTCCTTTGCTTTGCCTTGCCTTGCTTTGCTTTGCTTTGCTTTGCTTTGCTTTGCTTTTGTTTGATGCTAGATCTCGGGGCTTTTTGGGGGGGGAGTGGGCGTGGGGCTTGTGGCTTGTGGTTCGGTTGGTGGGCTGGTGGGGGCTTTTTTTGGTGTTTCTTTGGGGGGCTTTTATTGTTGGGTTTGGTTTTGGTTCCCCCCCCCGGGGTTGGTTTGGTGGGGTTTTGTTTGTTTTGTTTTTTTCCGTCTGTTTGTTTTTTTCTTTTGTCGTTTGTTTGGTTTGGTTTTGGCTTTTCTTGGGTTTCTGCCCGCCCCCCCCACGCCGCGACTCGGCTCGACCCGCCCCGCCCCGCCCACCGGGAGAGGAGGCGGCGGCGGCGGCGGCGGCGGCGGGGCAGCCGCCGCCGGCACACGGGCGGCCGCTTTCGGACGGGTTCTTTCACGGTCCGCAGAGGTCTTCAGCACTCGGCGTGGCTCTGGGGGGCCGCGGGGGCTCGGTGGCGAGGCGCCCGTGGCCGGCACCACGAAGCCGCCGGCCCTTGTCCGCACAGAGAGCGACAGACAGACACGGGGACACACACCCGCTCCACGCACTCACATCCCGATGCCGCTCTCTCAGAGCACCACACCGCCCCCCCCCCGCCCATAGGCACGCGCCCTCTCGCGTGCCCTCTCTCCCCGTCCCCGTCCCCGTCCCCGTCCCCGCGCCTGCCCTGGTCCCTGCCCTGGTCCCTGCCCTGCCTGTCGCGGCCGCCCCCCCGGCCAGCCACGACGGTTGGGGGGCCGCCCCGCCCTGCCCCCCTCAGACTCCCTGCTGCCGCCTGCAGACTTTCCTCGCCTCCGCCCAATGACGGTTGGGGCCGCCCCGCCCTCACCCCCCCTCCCCCCCAGACTCCCTGCTGCCGCCTGCAGACTTTCCCGGCCTCCGCCCAATGACGGTTGGGGCCGCCCCGCCCTCCCCCCCTCAGACGCCCTGGCGCCACCTTCAGACTTTTCAAGCCCTCTCCCCCCCCACCCCGGGCTCCCATCGGCCTGTTTGCACAGCGGCAGCGGCAGCGGCAGCGGCAGCGGCAGCGGCAGCGGCAGCGGCAGCGGCGGGCGGGCGGGCGGGCGGGCGAGGAGCCGGCCGACACCGAGGCAGCCGGGAGGTTCGGCCAGCAGGGCGAGAGCCTGCTGCAGAGGCGGGGCGGGGCGGGCGGGCGGTGGCGGGATGCCTAGCGCACCGTCCCTTTCTCCGGGAAACTTTCTGTTCGTCTCTCGCCGAGCCTTTTGGTTTGATGGCGTTCCTTCCTTCCCTCCCGCTCACCCCTGGCCCCGGCCCAGCCCGCGGCAGGACGGCAGCGGGGAGAGCGGCCGAAGGGAGCGAGCGA
>NW_026989931.1:102500-105000 GCF_036417665.1 Passer domesticus | reverse complement strand
CGGCCGACCGCGACCGCGACGACGCCCGCCGGGCCGCAGGGAAAGGATCGAGGCCGCCGAGGGGAACCGCTCCCCTCGCCGCGCCCCTACCGCCTTCCCTCCGGGCACCGGCCGGCCGCCGCCGCCGCCGCCCACCGCGGGCAACGGGCCTGCGAGGCGACCCCAGCCGCGCCGCCGGGGTGGCCCCCGGACGGCGATTGATCGTCAAGCGACGCTCAGACAGGCGTAGCCCCGGGAGGAACCCGGGGCCGCAAGTGCGTTCGAAGTGTCGATGATCAATGTGTCCTGCAATTCACATTAATTCTCGCAGCTAGCTGCGTTCTTCATCGACGCACGAGCCGAGTGATCCACCGCTAAGAGTTGTCTGGCTTTCGGCACCGACCCCGCACGCGCGGAGGGGCCGGGACCGCTCACGCCGAGCGGCCCCTTTCTCTTGCGCCGAGGACGCGCGGGCGCGCGGCCTGGCTTCGACCGTACGAGCACAAACAAACGGAGGAAAAAAAAAAAAAAAGGCCCACGGAACGCTCCGAAGGCCGGCGAAAAGGCGGGGGGACCCGCGCCCCCGACCGCCTCCCCCCGCAAAGGGAGACGCCGCCTCGTGTGCCGTTCTTCGGAGGCGGCCCAGGCGCCCGGGCTCGGCCCGGCCTCCGCGCGGAGGGCCAGCACGGCGCGCGACGGACCGCGGGGGGCACGGCGGCCCACCCGACCTCGATTGCACGGGACGACACACACGCACACGCGGCCGGGGGCACGACGGCCGTCGGCCCCCGCACGCGCCGGCTCCCCTTCGCCGCGCCGCGCCGCGGCGCGGCCGGCTCTCCCCAGCGGCCTTGCAACGCTCGAGACGGCACGCGCCGACGACCGCACCGCCGGCGCGCCCCCCGCGGGAACCGCTCCCGTCGGAAAGGCCAGCGACCGGCGGCCGCACCCCGTCGCCGGTGCCGGAGGCGGACGCCACCGAGACCCGAGCCGGCGCCGCGGGTGCCCGAGGCCGGCCGGGCGGCGGACCCGCCGCCGCCGCGGCCGCCCTGCCGGGCCCACCGCAGCCGCGTCGCGCCGTCGGGGCCCCTTCCCCCGGGCACGCGCCCGGCGGAAGGCGTACGGCGCCGAGCCGGGGGGCAACGCCCGCTCGCCGCGCTCCCACGCGGAGACCGGGCGGGGAAGCGCCCCCGCGGCTGCCCGCACGCCCTCCCTTCGGCCCACACGCGGCCGGGAAGGGCGACGGGAACGCGACGGGTGAGGCCCGGGCCGGGACGGCCGACGGCGCCGGAGGGCGCCGCCCGGCAGGCCGCCCCCGCCCCCCCGGGCGGGAGGGGGGGACACTCGCCGAGCGGCGACGCCGCCGCTCGGCACGGGGCCGCCCGCGCTCGCGGGCCTCCGCCGACGGAGGCACCGCCGAGCGCTCGCCCCAGACGGGGTGGGGGGGCGGTCGGGCCGGGGACGTCCGGCGGACGGCGCCGCCGGTGCGTTCGAGGAGAAGGCCGTCGAGGGGAGAGGCACGGCCGCGCCAAGGAGAGAGCGGCCAAGGAGAGAGCGCGGCGGGCGCCGGCGGCCGCAACCCCGCGGCTGAGGAAAGGCAGAGAGCGCGCGCTCTCTGCCGGCATCGCCCCGGTTTCGAGGGGAGCGGGTCGGCCGGCCCCGCGGCACGACCGCGCGCCGCGGCCTCTCCGCCGAGGCCGGGCCGCAGAGAGGGGGGGGCAGGGCGCCCCTCCCCGGCGCGGCGCGGTTACCCGCCGCCCGCGCGCGCGGCGGAGACGACGGCGGCGGCGGGCGCGCGGCCGGTGGCAACGGACACCACCGCAGGGGATCGGCGGGAGCGGCTCCCCACCCCTCAGTGGCGCCGCGCCACCGCCCGGCGCACGCCTGCCGCCGCCGGCACCGCCGCCGCCGCCGCGGCGGGGCGCGCCGAGCCGCCCGAGTCTTTAAACCGCCGCCCGGCCCGGCGGGCCCCTTTCGGCCCCCGCGGCGTTTGACGACGCCGAGGGAACCTGGGGACCCGCCGAGGCGCGGAGCGCTAGGTACCTGGCCCTGGGGCGAGGGAGACGACCTGCATGGCCCCGCCGGGGTGCCTCTCCCGCTGCCGCCCTCGGGGGAGCGTCCACCGGCGGGGGCGCGCCCGACATCTGCCGCCACCACCGCGGCGTCCTTCTCGGGGCCCGGGGTCTCCCTCAGTAGCCCGGCGCTGCGCCCGAGAGGACGACCGCGGCTCGGGCCGCCCCGCCGGCGCGGAGACGCGGCCCGACCACCGAGCACGCTCGGCCGACCCCGCCGGGAGGCCGCGGCGCCGGCGACGGGACGACCGAAGCCGCCACCGCCGCCGCCGCCGCCGCACCAGCCCGGCGGCGGGTCGCACGCGAGGGGAGCGCGCACGCGCCCCGGAACGCCCGGGGGCTCGGCCCTTGGAGTTCCTCCGCTGCGCGAGGGGCCGCTGGGCCCGAGAGCGGGATTTCGCCGGCCGGCGAAAGGCCCGCTCCCCGGTGCGGGAAGGGCCGGAGGAGCC
>NW_026989931.1:92500-97500 GCF_036417665.1 Passer domesticus | reverse complement strand
GGGGGGAAATAAAACAAAATAGAAAAAAATTAAAAAGCGCCCGCCGAGCGGGGCCCCGGCTTAAGGCCGAGCCACACACAAGGGACGAGGCGCCGCCGCCTCGCCCGCCACCGGGCCGGGCCGGAGCAGGACACGCTCACGGCTTTTCTCCACCTCACCTCGGCCAGCGAGGGGCTCTCACACGGCTTTTCGACTCTCTCTCTCGGCTCCGCGGGGACCGGCCCCTTTCCCCCGGCTCGCCCTCGGTCTCTTCTCTCTCGGCTCCGCGGGGACCGGCCCCTTTCCCCCGGCTCGCCCTCGGTCTCTTCTCTCTCGGCTCCGCGGGGACCGGCCCCTTTCCCCCGGCTCGCCCTCGGTCTCTTCTCTCTCGGCTCCGCGGGGACCGGCCCCTTTCCCCCGGCTCGCCCTCGGTCTCTTCTCTCTCGGCTCCGCGGGGACCGGCCCCTTTCCCCCGGCTCGCCCTCGGTCTCTTCTCTCTCGGCTCCGCGGGGACCGGCCCCTTTCGGGCTCCACACACGTCTCTCTCGCGCCCCACGATCGGTCGCACCACATCTCTCTCCCTCGGGGCCCTCCACACTGCGCCAAACCTCGCTGGGGCAACCACGGACGGAACCGGGAACAAAGCCACGCGACTCGTTCCTCGGTTAGGCGGCGTGCTCTCCAACCCTGGCGCCACCGGCACGCGCGGCCAATCCAGCCCACCGCCATCGGACACAGGCGCGGAGAACCCTGCCTGCGGGGACGCGGCCCGTCACCTCGCTCCCATAGTACGGACAGATAAGTCCAAGGCCGCCGGCGCCTCCAAGAGGACCGATGAAAATCGACCGGGAAGGAGCGCCGCCGCAGGCCGCCTCCTAGCATGACGTAGCGGGAGGCGGCCGAAAACAGCGACCCCTTGGTGAACTTCCGGAGCCGGCTGAGACAACAGGTCTACCCGGCGCCGGCCGAAATGTGACCAAGTCCCTTCGGAACGAGGTAGACCTGTTGTCATCCGTCAGCGCCCGCCGCCCGGGGACCGCGCCGAGCCTGGGCGGGCGCGGAGCCGGGGTAGACCTGGTGTCTCCCGGGGAGCCGGGGTAGACCTGGCGTCCTCTCCGGCGCCGGGATAGACCTGGTGTCCGTTCCCGAAGCCGGGGTAGACCTGGTGTCCCCTCCCGAAGCCGGGGGTAGACCTGTTGGCTCCCTTCCCGAAGACGGGGTAGACCTGGTGTCCCCTCCCGAAGCCGGGGTAGACCTGTTGTCCCCTCCCGAAGCCGGGGTAGTACCTGGTGGCCCCTCCCGAAGCCGGGGGTAGACCTGTTGGCTCCCTTCCCGAAGACGGGGTAGACCTGGTGTCCCCTCCCGAAGCCGGGGTAGACCTGTTGGCTCCCCGAAGCCGGGGGTAGACCTGGTGTCCCCTCCCGAAGCCGGGGTAGACCTGTTGGCTGCCCTCCCGGAACCGGGGTAGACCTGGTGTCCCCTCCCGGAGCCGGGGTAGACCTGTTGGCTCCCCGAAGCCGGGGTAGACCTGTTGGCTGCCCTCCCGAAGCCGGGGTAGACCTGTTGGCTGCCCTCCCGAAGCCGGGGTAGACCTGGTGTCCCCTCCCGAAGCCGGGGGTAGACCTGTTGGCTGCCCTCCCGAAGCCGGGGTAGACCTGGTGTCCCCTCCCGAAGCCGGGGGTAGACCTGGTGTCCTTGCAGAGCTAGGGTAGACCTGTTGTTCTCCGCTCGCCGCCCGGGGTTCGGGCGCCTCGCTGACCCCGCCAAGCCTGCACAGCCGGGGGCAGCTCACGGCCTCGTAACGCCCCGGAGCCGGACGGCTCTATCAGCCCTGTCCCACTCAATGAAGCCCCCTTCCCCGCCCCCCCCCCCCCCCCCCCCCCCCATTTCTAAGACCAATTCATATTTTCGAGGTTTTGGGGTTTTTGGAGGCTTTTTTTTTTTTGGTGGGCGTTGTGGGGGTGGTTTTTGGTTTTGGGTTTTGTTGGTTGTTTTTGTTTTTGTGTTTTTTTTTTTTTTTTTTTTTTTTGGGTTTTTTTTTTTTTTTTTTGGTTGGGTTTGGTTTTGTTTGGTTTTGTTTGGTTTTGTTTGGTTGGGGCTTTTTCTCTTTTGGATTTTTTTCTTGGGGGGGGGTTTTGTGTGTGGGGGGTTTTCTGGTTGGTATTGTTGTTGTTGTTTTTCCTTTGCTTTGCCTTGCCTTGCTTTGCTTTGCTTTGCTTTGCTTTGCTTTGCTTTGCTTTTGTTTGATGCTAGATCTCGGGGCTTTTTGGGGGGGGAGTGGGCGTGGGGCTTGTGGCTTGTGGTTCGGTTGGTGGGCTGGTGGGGGCTTTTTTTGGTGTTTCTTTGGGGGGCTTTTATTGTTGGGTTTGGTTTTGGTTCCCCCCCCCGGGGTTGGTTTGGTGGGGTTTTGTTTGTTTTGTTTTTTTCCGTCTGTTTGTTTTTTTCTTTTGTCGTTTGTTTGGTTTGGTTTTGGCTTTTCTTGGGTTTCTGCCCGCCCCCCCCACGCCGCGACTCGGCTCGACCCGCCCCGCCCCGCCCACCGGGAGAGGAGGCGGCGGCGGCGGCGGCGGCGGCGGGGCAGCCGCCGCCGGCACACGGGCGGCCGCTTTCGGACGGGTTCTTTCACGGTCCGCAGAGGTCTTCAGCACTCGGCGTGGCTCTGGGGGGCCGCGGGGGCTCGGTGGCGAGGCGCCCGTGGCCGGCACCACGAAGCCGCCGGCCCTTGTCCGCACAGAGAGCGACAGACAGACACGGGGACACACACCCGCTCCACGCACTCACATCCCGATGCCGCTCTCTCAGAGCACCACACCGCCCCCCCCCGCCCATAGGCACGCGCCCTCTCGCGTGCCCTCTCTCCCCGTCCCCGTCCCCGTCCCCGTCCCCGCGCCTGCCCTGGTCCCTGCCCTGGTCCCTGCCCTGCCTGTCGCGGCCGCCCCCCCGGCCAGCCACGACGGTTGGGGGGCCGCCCCGCCCTGCCCCCCTCAGACTCCCTGCTGCCGCCTGCAGACTTTCCTCGCCTCCGCCCAATGACGGTTGGGGCCGCCCCGCCCTCACCCCCCCTCCCCCCCAGACTCCCTGCTGCCGCCTGCAGACTTTCCCGGCCTCCGCCCAATGACGGTTGGGGCCGCCCCGCCCTCCCCCCCTCAGACGCCCTGGCGCCACCTTCAGACTTTTCAAGCCCTCTCCCCCCCCACCCCGGGCTCCCATCGGCCTGTTTGCACAGCGGCAGCGGCAGCGGCAGCGGCAGCGGCAGCGGCAGCGGCAGCGGCGGGCGGGCGGGCGGGCGGGCGAGGAGCCGGCCGACACCGAGGCAGCCGGGAGGTTCGGCCAGCAGGGCGAGAGCCTGCTGCAGAGGCGGGGCGGGGCGGGCGGGCGGTGGCGGGATGCCTAGCGCACCGTCCCTTTCTCCGGGAAACTTTCTGTTCGTCTCTCGCCGAGCCTTTTGGTTTGATGGCGTTCCTTCCTTCCCTCCCGCTCACCCCTGGCCCCGGCCCAGCCCGCGGCAGGACGGCAGCGGGGAGAGCGGCCGAAGGGAGCGAGCGATGCGGCAATCGAGCCGGGAGCCGGGCCGCCGTCGCTCGGGCCACGGGGGCGGCGGCAGTGCCGCCGGCGCCCAAAGGCTCTCTCCTTCCCTTTCGGTCGGGGCAGCGGGAGGCGGGCAGGCTGTCTGCGGGGGTGGGGGGGGGGGGGGGTGGGGGGGGGGGGGGGGGAGGTGGGGGGGGGGGGGGCGGGCGTGCGTCCGGCTGGCGGCGAAAGTCGGCCGCCTTCGCCTCCCGGCTTTCGGGAGGAAAGGGCGCGTGCGAGCCGCTGCGCGCGCCCCCTGGAGCGGGCACGAGCCTGCCGGTCGTGCGGGCCGCCCGCCTCGCACGGGCTCGCGGGCCCGGGCCGCGGGGGTGCTGCGCGTCCGATCGAGGACGGCTCCTCAGCCAAGCGCACGCCAGAGGGCTCGGCCGCCAGGGGGCGGAGGCCGACCGGGGACAGCAGGTCTACCCACGGGCGAGGCGGCTGTCGGCTAAGGCCAGCCGGGGACAACAGGTCTACCCCGGAACTCCGAGGCCGGCCGCGGCCAACAGGTCTACCCCCGGAGCGCCGAGGACCTCCGGCCGGGGACAGCAGGTCTACCCACGGGCGAGGCGGCCGTAGGCGAAGGCCAGCCGGGGACAACAGGTCCGAGGACCTCCGACCGGGAACAGCAGGTCTGCCCGGCCCCCCGAGGTAAGGGCCCGGGCCGCGGCCAACAGGTCTACCCCCGGAGCTCCGAGGACCTCCGGCCGGGGACAGCAGGTCTGCCCCGGGGCCGCCGGAGGTAAGGGCCGGCCGCGGCTAACAGGTCTACCCCCGGGGCTCCGAGGCCGGCCGGGGACAACAGGTCTACCCCCGGAGCGCCGAGGACCTCCGACCGGGGACAGCAGGTCTACCCACGGGCGAGGCGGCCGTAGGCGAAGGCCAGCCGGGGACAGCAGGTCTACCCCGGAGCTCCGAGACCGGCCGGGGACAACAGGTCTGCCCCGGGGCCGCCGGAGGTAAGGGCCGGCCGCGGCCAACAGGTCTACCCCCGGGGCTCCGAGGCCGGCCGGGGACAACAGGTCTACCCCCGGAGCGCCGAGGACCTCCGGCCGGGGACAGCAGGTCTACCCACGGGCGAGGCGGCCGTAGGCGAAGGCCAGCCGGGGACAACAGGTCCGAGGACCTCCGGCCGGGGACAGCAGGTCTGCCCCGGGGCCGCCGGAGGTAAGGGCCGGCCGCGGCTAACAGGTCTACCCCCGGGGCTCCGAGGCCGGCCGGGGACAACAGGTCTACCCCCGGAGCGCCGAGGACCTCCGACCGGGGACAGCAGGTCTACCCACGGGCGAGGCGGCCGTAGGCGAAGGCCAGCCGGGGACAGCAGGTCTACCCCGGAGCTCCGAGACCGGCCGGGGACAACAGGTCTGCCCCGGGGCCGCCGGAGGTAAGGGCCGGCCGCGGCCAACAGGTCTACCCCCGGGGCTCCGGCTCAAGGCCCAAGGCCGGCCGCGGCC
>NW_026989931.1:75000-80000 GCF_036417665.1 Passer domesticus | reverse complement strand
CCGCCGGAAAGGGGGGGGGGGGGGGACCGTCAACGACGGCCGGCCGGGCAGCCCCCACTCCGCCCGCACGCCGGCTCGCTAACAAAAAAAAAAAGGCAACGTGAACGGACCCCCGGTGGAAACCCAGCCTGCCCTGGCGGAAGCGGCTCAGCCGCACCACCCGCAAAGCGAGGTAGGACGAGGCGCCGCCGCCTCGCCCTCGACATGCCGGGGGGCTCTCTGTCGGGCTCCGGGTCCGTGCTAGGGCAAGGCCGGCCACCGCGGCCGGCCTCTGCCCCTGGAAAAATCCGCCCGCTACGCGGGTCCCCGGCTTAAGGCCGAGGAAGGGGGACAACGCCGAAACAAAAAAAAAAAAAAAAAAAAAAAAAAAAACCACAGGCCGGGGACGGCGGTGGCGCCACCCCGGCTCATCGGGCGACTGCCGTCGCCGAGCCCCTCAAGCGACGCAGCAGGCCGAGGCCAGGCCGCGCGTCCCACTGCGCGTCCCCCGCCGCCCTTCCGACACGGACACGCTGGCAAACAGGTCGGGAGCGGGGGACGGGACGCCGCCACCTCGGCCGAGCGGGCCATCCTCGGGGCTCTTGGAGCAAGGGCCAGGAAAAACCCCAGCCGCGTCCACCCTCCGACTGCCGGGGGGGGGAAATAAAACAAAATAGAAAAAAATTAAAAAGCGCCCGCCGAGCGGGGCCCCGGCTTAAGGCCGAGCCACACACAAGGGACGAGGCGCCGCCGCCTCGCCCGCCACCGGGCCGGGCCGGAGCAGGACACGCTCACGGCTTTTCTCCACCTCACCTCGGCCAGCGAGGGGCTCTCACACGGCTTTTCGACTCTCTCTCTCGGCTCCGCGGGGACCGGCCCCTTTCCCCCGGCTCGCCCTCGGTCTCTTCTCTCTCGGCTCCGCGGGGACCGGCCCCTTTCCCCCGGCTCGCCCTCGGTCTCTTCTCTCTCGGCTCCGCGGGGACCGGCCCCTTTCCCCCGGCTCGCCCTCGGTCTCTTCTCTCTCGGCTCCGCGGGGACCGGCCCCTTTCCCCCGGCTCGCCCTCGGTCTCTTCTCTCTCGGCTCCGCGGGGACCGGCCCCTTTCCCCCGGCTCGCCCTCGGTCTCTTCTCTCTCGGCTCCGCGGGGACCGGCCCCTTTCCCCCGGCTCGCCCTCGGTCTCTTCTCTCTCGGCTCCGCGGGGACCGGCCCCTTTCGGGCTCCACACACGTCTCTCTCGCGCCCCACGATCGGTCGCACCACATCTCTCTCCCTCGGGGCCCTCCACACTGCGCCAAACCTCGCTGGGGCAACCACGGACGGAACCGGGAACAAAGCCACGCGACTCGTTCCTCGGTTAGGCGGCGTGCTCTCCAACCCTGGCGCCACCGGCACGCGCGGCCAATCCAGCCCACCGCCATCGGACACAGGCGCGGAGAACCCTGCCTGCGGGGACGCGGCCCGTCACCTCGCTCCCATAGTACGGACAGATAAGTCCAAGGCCGCCGGCGCCTCCAAGAGGACCGATGAAAATCGACCGGGAAGGAGCGCCGCCGCAGGCCGCCTCCTAGCATGACGTAGCGGGAGGCGGCCGAAAACAGCGACCCCTTGGTGAACTTCCGGAGCCGGCTGAGACAACAGGTCTACCCGGCGCCGGCCGAAATGTGACCAAGTCCCTTCGGAACGAGGTAGACCTGTTGTCATCCGTCAGCGCCCGCCGCCCGGGGACCGCGCCGAGCCTGGGCGGGCGCGGAGCCGGGGTAGACCTGGTGTCTCCCGGGGAGCCGGGGTAGACCTGGCGTCCTCTCCGGCGCCGGGATAGACCTGGTGTCCGTTCCCGAAGCCGGGGTAGACCTGGTGTCCCCTCCCGAAGCCGGGGGTAGACCTGTTGGCTCCCTTCCCGAAGACGGGGTAGACCTGGTGTCCCCTCCCGAAGCCGGGGTAGACCTGTTGTCCCCTCCCGAAGCCGGGGTAGTACCTGGTGGCCCCTCCCGAAGCCGGGGGTAGACCTGTTGGCTCCCTTCCCGAAGACGGGGTAGACCTGGTGTCCCCTCCCGAAGCCGGGGTAGACCTGTTGGCTCCCCGAAGCCGGGGGTAGACCTGGTGTCCCCTCCCGAAGCCGGGGTAGACCTGTTGGCTGCCCTCCCGGAACCGGGGTAGACCTGGTGTCCCCTCCCGGAGCCGGGGTAGACCTGTTGGCTCCCCGAAGCCGGGGTAGACCTGTTGGCTGCCCTCCCGAAGCCGGGGTAGACCTGTTGGCTGCCCTCCCGAAGCCGGGGTAGACCTGGTGTCCCCTCCCGAAGCCGGGGGTAGACCTGTTGGCTGCCCTCCCGAAGCCGGGGTAGACCTGGTGTCCCCTCCCGAAGCCGGGGGTAGACCTGGTGTCCTTGCAGAGCTAGGGTAGACCTGTTGTTCTCCGCTCGCCGCCCGGGGTTCGGGCGCCTCGCTGACCCCGCCAAGCCTGCACAGCCGGGGGCAGCTCACGGCCTCGTAACGCCCCGGAGCCGGACGGCTCTATCAGCCCTGTCCCACTCAATGAAGCCCCCTTCCCCGCCCCCCCCCCCCCCCCCCCCCCCCCCCCCCCCCCCATTTCTAAGACCAATTCATATTTTCGAGGTTTTGGGGTTTTTGGAGGCTTTTTTTTTTTTGGTGGGCGTTGTGGGGGTGGTTTTTGGTTTTGGGTTTTGTTGGTTGTTTTTGTTTTTGTGTTTTTTTTTTTTTTTTTTTTTTTTTGGGTTTTTTTTTTTTTTTTTTTGGTTGGGTTTGGTTTTGTTTGGTTTTGTTTGGTTTTGTTTGGTTGGGGCTTTTTCTCTTTTGGATTTTTTTCTTGGGGGGGGGTTTTGTGTGTGGGGGGTTTTCTGGTTGGTATTGTTGTTGTTGTTTTTCCTTTGCTTTGCCTTGCCTTGCTTTGCTTTGCTTTGCTTTGCTTTGCTTTGCTTTTGTTTGATGCTAGATCTCGGGGCTTTTTGGGGGGGGAGTGGGCGTGGGGCTTGTGGCTTGTGGTTCGGTTGGTGGGCTGGTGGGGGCTTTTTTTGGTGTTTCTTTGGGGGGCTTTTATTGTTGGGTTTGGTTTTGGTTCCCCCCCCGGGGTTGGTTTGGTGGGGTTTTGTTTGTTTTGTTTTTTTCCGTCTGTTTGTTTTTTTCTTTTGTCGTTTGTTTGGTTTGGTTTTGGCTTTTCTTGGGTTTCTGCCCGCCCCCCCCACGCCGCGACTCGGCTCGACCCGCCCCGCCCCGCCCACCGGGAGAGGAGGCGGCGGCGGCGGCGGCGGCGGCGGGGCAGCCGCCGCCGGCACACGGGCGGCCGCTTTCGGACGGGTTCTTTCACGGTCCGCAGAGGTCTTCAGCACTCGGCGTGGCTCTGGGGGGCCGCGGGGGCTCGGTGGCGAGGCGCCCGTGGCCGGCACCACGAAGCCGCCGGCCCTTGTCCGCACAGAGAGCGACAGACAGACACGGGGACACACACCCGCTCCACGCACTCACATCCCGATGCCGCTCTCTCAGAGCACCACACCGCCCCCCCCCCGCCCATAGGCACGCGCCCTCTCGCGTGCCCTCTCTCCCCGTCCCCGTCCCCGTCCCCGTCCCCGCGCCTGCCCTGGTCCCTGCCCTGGTCCCTGCCCTGCCTGTCGCGGCCGCCCCCCCGGCCAGCCACGACGGTTGGGGGGCCGCCCCGCCCTGCCCCCCTCAGACTCCCTGCTGCCGCCTGCAGACTTTCCTCGCCTCCGCCCAATGACGGTTGGGGCCGCCCCGCCCTCACCCCCCCTCCCCCCCAGACTCCCTGCTGCCGCCTGCAGACTTTCCCGGCCTCCGCCCAATGACGGTTGGGGCCGCCCCGCCCTCCCCCCCTCAGACGCCCTGGCGCCACCTTCAGACTTTTCAAGCCCTCTCCCCCCCCACCCCGGGCTCCCATCGGCCTGTTTGCACAGCGGCAGCGGCAGCGGCAGCGGCAGCGGCAGCGGCAGCGGCAGCGGCGGGCGGGCGGGCGGGCGGGCGAGGAGCCGGCCGAGACCGAGGCAGCCGGGAGGTTCGGCCAGCAGGGCGAGAGCCTGCTGCAGAGGCGGGGCGGGGCGGGCGGGCGGTGGCGGGATGCCTAGCGCACCGTCCCTTTCTCCGGGAAACTTTCTGTTCGTCTCTCGCCGAGCCTTTTGGTTTGATGGCGTTCCTTCCTTCCCTCCCGCTCACCCCTGGCCCCGGCCCAGCCCGCGGCAGGACGGCAGCGGGGAGAGCGGCCGAAGGGAGCGAGCGATGCGGCAATCGAGCCGGGAGCCGGGCCGCCGTCGCTCGGGCCACGGGGGCGGCGGCAGTGCCGCCGGCGCCCAAAGGCTCTCTCCTTCCCTTTCGGTCGGGGCAGCGGGAGGCGGGCAGGCTGTCTGCGGGGGTGGGGGGGGGGGGGTGGGGGGGGGGGGGGGGGAGGTGGGGGGGGGGGGGGGCGGGCGTGCGTCCGGCTGGCGGCGAAAGTCGGCCGCCTTCGCCTCCCGGCTTTCGGGAGGAAAGGGCGCGTGCGAGCCGCTGCGCGCGCCCCCCTGGAGCGGGCACGAGCCTGCCGGTCGTGCGGGCCGCCCGCCTCGCACGGGCTCGCGGGCCCGGGCCGCGGGGGTGCTGCGCGTCCGATCGAGGACGGCTCCTCAGCCAAGCGCACGCCAGAGGGCTCGGCCGCCAGGGGGCGGAGGCCGACCGGGGACAGCAGGTCTACCCACGGGCGAGGCGGCTGTCGGCTAAGGCCAGCCGGGGACAACAGGTCTACCCCGGAACTCCGAGGCCGGCCGCGGCCAACAGGTCTACCCCCGGAGCGCCGAGGACCTCCGGCCGGGGACAGCAGGTCTACCCACGGGCGAGGCGGCCGTAGGCGAAGGCCAGCCGGGGACAACAGGTCCGAGGACCTCCGACCGGGAACAGCAGGTCTGCCCGGCCCCCCGAGGTAAGGGCCCGGGCCGCGGCCAACAGGTCTACCCCCGGAGCTCCGAGGACCTCCGGCCGGGGACAGCAGGTCTGCCCCGGGGCCGCCGGAGGTAAGGGCCGGCCGC
>NW_026989931.1:57500-62500 GCF_036417665.1 Passer domesticus | reverse complement strand
AAAAAAAAAAAAAAAAAAAAAGCCGGGCGGGGACGGCACGATAAAAAGGCACATGGCGCGCGCGTTCGGCAACGGACCCGTGCTAACCACAGGGGCCGCGGGCCCGGGCCGAGGGGCGACCCACCGGCATCTCGCCCCTCTCTCTCTCGCTCTCTCTCTCTCTCTGCACACCTTGGCTTGCGTGGCCCGCGCACCTTTGTCGCGCGGCTTCTCGGGTGCCGCGGCTTAAGGCCGCCGGAAAGGGGGGGGGGGGGGGGACCGTCAACGACGGCCGGCCGGGCAGCCCCCACTCCGCCCGCACGCCGGCTCGCTAACAAAAAAAAAAAGGCAACGTGAACGGACCCCCGGTGGAAACCCAGCCTGCCCTGGCGGAAGCGGCTCAGCCGCACCACCCGCAAAGCGAGGTAGGACGAGGCGCCGCCGCCTCGCCCTCGACATGCCGGGGGGCTCTCTGTCGGGCTCCGGGTCCGTGCTAGGGCAAGGCCGGCCACCGCGGCCGGCCTCTGCCCCTGGAAAAATCCGCCCGCTACGCGGGTCCCCGGCTTAAGGCCGAGGAAGGGGGACAACGCCGAAACAAAAAAAAAAAAAAAAAAAAAAAAAAAACCACAGGCCGGGGACGGCGGTGGCGCCACCCCGGCTCATCGGGCGACTGCCGTCGCCGAGCCCCTCAAGCGACGCAGCAGGCCGAGGCCAGGCCGCGCGTCCCACTGCGCGTCCCCCGCCGCCCTTCCGACACGGACACGCTGGCAAACAGGTCGGGAGCGGGGGACGGGACGCCGCCACCTCGGCCGAGCGGGCCATCCTCGGGGCTCTTGGAGCAAGGGCCAGGAAAAACCCCAGCCGCGTCCACCCTCCGACTGCCGGGGGGGGGAAATAAAACAAAATAGAAAAAAATTAAAAAGCGCCCGCCGAGCGGGGCCCCGGCTTAAGGCCGAGCCACACACAAGGGACGAGGCGCCGCCGCCTCGCCCGCCACCGGGCCGGGCCGGAGCAGGACACGCTCACGGCTTTTCTCCACCTCACCTCGGCCAGCGAGGGGCTCTCACACGGCTTTTCGACTCTCTCTCTCGGCTCCGCGGGGACCGGCCCCTTTCCCCCGGCTCGCCCTCGGTCTCTTCTCTCTCGGCTCCGCGGGGACCGGCCCCTTTCCCCCGGCTCGCCCTCGGTCTCTTCTCTCTCGGCTCCGCGGGGACCGGCCCCTTTCCCCCGGCTCGCCCTCGGTCTCTTCTCTCTCGGCTCCGCGGGGACCGGCCCCTTTCGGGCTCCACACACGTCTCTCTCGCGCCCCACGATCGGTCGCACCACATCTCTCTCCCTCGGGGCCCTCCACACTGCGCCAAACCTCGCTGGGGCAACCACGGACGGAACCGGGAACAAAGCCACGCGACTCGTTCCTCGGTTAGGCGGCGTGCTCTCCAACCCTGGCGCCACCGGCACGCGCGGCCAATCCAGCCCACCGCCATCGGACACAGGCGCGGAGAACCCTGCCTGCGGGGACGCGGCCCGTCACCTCGCTCCCATAGTACGGACAGATAAGTCCAAGGCCGCCGGCGCCTCCAAGAGGACCGATGAAAATCGACCGGGAAGGAGCGCCGCCGCAGGCCGCCTCCTAGCATGACGTAGCGGGAGGCGGCCGAAAACAGCGACCCCTTGGTGAACTTCCGGAGCCGGCTGAGACAACAGGTCTACCCGGCGCCGGCCGAAATGTGACCAAGTCCCTTCGGAACGAGGTAGACCTGTTGTCATCCGTCAGCGCCCGCCGCCCGGGGACCGCGCCGAGCCTGGGCGGGCGCGGAGCCGGGGTAGACCTGGTGTCTCCCGGGGAGCCGGGGTAGACCTGGCGTCCTCTCCGGCGCCGGGATAGACCTGGTGTCCGTTCCCGAAGCCGGGGTAGACCTGGTGTCCCCTCCCGAAGCCGGGGGTAGACCTGTTGGCTCCCTTCCCGAAGACGGGGTAGACCTGGTGTCCCCTCCCGAAGCCGGGGTAGACCTGTTGTCCCCTCCCGAAGCCGGGGTAGTACCTGGTGGCCCCTCCCGAAGCCGGGGGTAGACCTGTTGGCTCCCTTCCCGAAGACGGGGTAGACCTGGTGTCCCCTCCCGAAGCCGGGGTAGACCTGTTGGCTCCCCGAAGCCGGGGTAGACCTGGTGTCCCCTCCCGAAGCCGGGGTAGACCTGTTGGCTGCCCTCCCGGAACCGGGGTAGACCTGGTGTCCCCTCCCGGAGCCGGGGTAGACCTGTTGGCTCCCCGAAGCCGGGGTAGACCTGTTGGCTGCCCTCCCGAAGCCGGGGTAGACCTGTTGGCTGCCCTCCCGAAGCCGGGGTAGACCTGGTGTCCCCTCCCGAAGCCGGGGGTAGACCTGTTGGCTGCCCTCCCGAAGCCGGGGTAGACCTGGTGTCCCCTCCCGGAGCCGGGGGTAGACCTGGTGTCCTTGCAGAGCTAGGGTAGACCTGTTGTTCTCCGCTCGCCGCCCGGGGTTCGGGCGCCTCGCTGACCCCGCCAAGCCTGCACAGCCGGGGGCAGCTCACGGCCTCGTAACGCCCCGGAGCCGGACGGCTCTATCAGCCCTGTCCCACTCAATGAAGCCCCCTTCCCCGCCCCCCCCCCCCCCCCCCCCCCCCCCCATTTCTAAGACCAATTCATATTTTCGAGGTTTTGGGGTTTTTGGAGGCTTTTTTTTTTTTGGTGGGCGTTGTGGGGGTGGTTTTTGGTTTTGGGTTTTGTTGGTTGTTTTTGTTTTTGTTTTTGTTTTTTTTTTTTTTTTTTTTTTTGGGGTTTTTTTTTTTTTTTTTGGTTGGGTTTGGTTTTGTTTGGTTTTGTTTGGTTTTGTTTGGTTGGGGCTTTTTCTCTTTTGGATTTTTTTCTTGGGGGGGGGTTTTGTGTGTGGGGGGTTTTCTGGTTGGTATTGTTGTTGTTGTTTTTCCTTTGCTTTGCCTTGCCTTGCTTTGCTTTGCTTTGCTTTGCTTTGCTTTGCTTTTGTTTGATGCTAGATCTCGGGGCTTTTTGGGGGGGGAGTGGGCGTGGGGCTTGTGGCTTGTGGTTCGGTTGGTGGGCTGGTGGGGGCTTTTTTTGGTGTTTCTTTGGGGGGCTTTTATTGTTGGGTTTGGTTTTGGTTCCCCCCCCCGGGGTTGGTTTGGTGGGGTTTTGTTTGTTTTGTTTTTTTCCGTCTGTTTGTTTTTTTCTTTTGTCGTTTGTTTGGTTTGGTTTTGGCTTTTCTTGGGTTTCTGCCCGCCCCCCCCACGCCGCGACTCGGCTCGACCCGCCCCGCCCCGCCCACCGGGAGAGGAGGCGGCGGCGGCGGCGGCGGCGGCGGGGCAGCCGCCGCCGGCACACGGGCGGCCGCTTTCGGACGGGTTCTTTCACGGTCCGCAGAGGTCTTCAGCACTCGGCGTGGCTCTGGGGGGCCGCGGGGGCTCGGTGGCGAGGCGCCCGTGGCCGGCACCACGAAGCCGCCGGCCCTTGTCCGCACAGAGAGCGACAGACAGACACGGGGACACACACCCGCTCCACGCACTCACATCCCGATGCCGCTCTCTCAGAGCACCACACCGCCCCCCCCCGCCCATAGGCACGCGCCCTCTCGCGTGCCCTCTCTCCCCGTCCCCGTCCCCGTCCCCGTCCCCGCGCCTGCCCTGGTCCCTGCCCTGGTCCCTGCCCTGCCTGTCGCGGCCGCCCCCCCGGCCAGCCACGACGGTTGGGGGGCCGCCCCGCCCTGCCCCCCTCAGACTCCCTGCTGCCGCCTGCAGACTTTCCTCGCCTCCGCCCAATGACGGTTGGGGCCGCCCCGCCCTCACCCCCCCTCCCCCCCAGACTCCCTGCTGCCGCCTGCAGACTTTCCCGGCCTCCGCCCAATGACGGTTGGGGCCGCCCCGCCCTCCCCCCCTCAGACGCCCTGGCGCCACCTTCAGACTTTTCAAGCCCTCTCCCCCCCCACCCCGGGCTCCCATCGGCCTGTTTGCACAGCGGCAGCGGCAGCGGCAGCGGCAGCGGCAGCGGCAGCGGCAGCGGCAGCGGCGGGCGGGCGGGCGGGCGGGCGAGGAGCCGGCCGACACCGAGGCAGCCGGGAGGTTCGGCCAGCAGGGCGAGAGCCTGCTGCAGAGGCGGGGCGGGGCGGGCGGGCGGTGGCGGGATGCCTAGCGCACCGTCCCTTTCTCCGGGAAACTTTCTGTTCGTCTCTCGCCGAGCCTTTTGGTTTGATGGCGTTCCTTCCTTCCCTCCCGCTCACCCCTGGCCCCGGCCCAGCCCGCGGCAGGACGGCAGCGGGGAGAGCGGCCGAAGGGAGCGAGCGATGCGGCAATCGAGCCGGGAGCCGGGCCGCCGTCGCTCGGGCCACGGGGGCGGCGGCAGTGCCGCCGGCGCCCAAAGGCTCTCTCCTTCCCTTTCGGTCGGGGCAGCGGGAGGCGGGCAGGCTGTCTGCGGGGGTGGGGGGGGGGGGGGGTGGGGGGGGGGGGGGGGAGGTGGGGGGGGGGGGGGCGGGCGTGCGTCCGGCTGGCGGCGAAAGTCGGCCGCCTTCGCCTCCCGGCTTTCGGGAGGAAAGGGCGCGTGCGAGCCGCTGCGCGCGCCCCCTGGAGCGGGCACGAGCCTGCCGGTCGTGCGGGCCGCCCGCCTCGCACGGGCTCGCGGGCCCGGGCCGCGGGGGTGCTGCGCGTCCGATCGAGGACGGCTCCTCAGCCAAGCGCACGCCAGAGGGCTCGGCCGCCAGGGGGCGGAGGCCGACCGGGGACAGCAGGTCTACCCACGGGCGAGGCGGCTGTCGGCTAAGGCCAGCCGGGGACAACAGGTCTACCCCGGAACTCCGAGGCCGGCCGCGGCCAACAGGTCTACCCCCGGAGCGCCGAGGACCTCCGGCCGGGGACAGCAGGTCTACCCACGGGCGAGGCGGCCGTAGGCGAAGGCCAGCCGGGGACAACAGGTCCGAGGACCTCCGACCGGGAACAGCAGGTCTGCCCGGCCCCCCGAGGTAAGGGCCCGGGCCGCGGCCAACAGGTCTACCCCCGGAGCTC
>NW_026989931.1:40000-45000 GCF_036417665.1 Passer domesticus | reverse complement strand
AAGCTCCGGACGTGCTAGAGGAGACAGCGACCCGTCGAGGCGGGCGCGGCCCGGACACCGAGGCCCCTTGCAGCCGGGGCGGCTCGCTCTGCAGCAGGCGGCGGAACGGCAAAGGAGCGGCGTGCGGTGCACGCTCGCGGATCGGGCTCTTTCCCCCGTCCGCACCCCATCGGTTCTCGTCCTTTCGCCCTCTCTTCTCTCGGCTCTCTCTCGGCTCAGCTCCAGCCGCACCGCCGCCCGGCGCTGCTCGCGACCGGCACCCACGGGGCGCTTTTCCCGGACCGGGGCCGGCACCGACACCTCTCGTGGTTTTTAAGGACACCTGAAGGCTCGCGGGGCCACGCGGCTGTCACACAGCTGGGGACGGTAAAGACGCCCTTCCCCGGCAGCGGGAGGGGCGACACCTCGCCTGCGACGGGAAGCGAACTGGAAAGGAGACCGCCCTGCCCGATCACCGGACCCCCGCCGTGGCTTCCCCATGACAGAGAAGCCCCGGCAGAGAGCCGGCCCGCCGGGGGCCCTCTCCCACGCGACCCGAAAAGCCTCATCGATCAGGCGCGGCTGACGAAGGAGACGCGCAAACCGTGACCAGGGCCCCGTCCCCGAGAGGCTCTCTCGGTCTGCCCTTCTCTCTCTCTTCCTCCTCCTGCGGCTTGGCGCCGCCGAGCCTCCCGGGACTGAACGTGCCTGAGGCCGCCGACGCCGGCGGGCCGGTCACGGCACAACAGGAGCACGGGGGGGTGCCGCCACCCGACAACGGTTCCCTTAGCGGGGCAACAGCAGGACGGGACCGCCCGGGCTGGGGGACTCGGCCCCTTCGCCCGGGGAACCCATCCCAGCGTGCGAGAAAAGTGCCACCGACCGTGCCCACGGGGCCACCGGCTTTCACCCGCCACGCGGCAGTCGGCTTCCCCTCCGGCAAAAAAAAAAAAAAAAAAAAAGCCGGGCGGGGACGGCACGATAAAAAGGCACATGGCGCGCGCGTTCGGCAACGGACCCGTGCTAACCACAGGGGCCGCGGGCCCGGGCCGAGGGGCGACCCACCGGCATCTCGCCCCTCTCTCTCTCGCTCTCTCTCTCTCTCTGCACACCTTGGCTTGCGTGGCCCGCGCACCTTTGTCGCGCGGCTTCTCGGGTGCCGCGGCTTAAGGCCGCCGGAAAGGGGGGGGGGGGGGGGACCGTCAACGACGGCCGGCCGGGCAGCCCCCACTCCGCCCGCACGCCGGCTCGCTAACAAAAAAAAAAAGGCAACGTGAACGGACCCCCGGTGGAAACCCAGCCTGCCCTGGCGGAAGCGGCTCAGCCGCACCACCCGCAAAGCGAGGTAGGACGAGGCGCCGCCGCCTCGCCCTCGACATGCCGGGGGGCTCTCTGTCGGGCTCCGGGTCCGTGCTAGGGCAAGGCCGGCCACCGCGGCCGGCCTCTGCCCCTGGAAAAATCCGCCCGCTACGCGGGTCCCCGGCTTAAGGCCGAGGAAGGGGGACAACGCCGAAACAAAAAAAAAAAAAAAAAAAAAAAAAAAACCACAGGCCGGGGACGGCGGTGGCGCCACCCCGGCTCATCGGGCGACTGCCGTCGCCGAGCCCCTCAAGCGACGCAGCAGGCCGAGGCCAGGCCGCGCGTCCCACTGCGCGTCCCCCGCCGCCCTTCCGACACGGACACGCTGGCAAACAGGTCGGGAGCGGGGGACGGGACGCCGCCACCTCGGCCGAGCGGGCCATCCTCGGGGCTCTTGGAGCAAGGGCCAGGAAAAACCCCAGCCGCGTCCACCCTCCGACTGCCGGGGGGGGGAAATAAAACAAAATAGAAAAAAATTAAAAAGCGCCCGCCGAGCGGGGCCCCGGCTTAAGGCCGAGCCACACACAAGGGACGAGGCGCCGCCGCCTCGCCCGCCACCGGGCCGGGCCGGAGCAGGACACGCTCACGGCTTTTCTCCACCTCACCTCGGCCAGCGAGGGGCTCTCACACGGCTTTTCGACTCTCTCTCTCGGCTCCGCGGGGACCGGCCCCTTTCCCCCGGCTCGCCCTCGGTCTCTTCTCTCTCGGCTCCGCGGGGACCGGCCCCTTTCCCCCGGCTCGCCCTCGGTCTCTTCTCTCTCGGCTCCGCGGGGACCGGCCCCTTTCCCCCGGCTCGCCCTCGGTCTCTTCTCTCTCGGCTCCGCGGGGACCGGCCCCTTTCGGGCTCCACACACGTCTCTCTCGCGCCCCACGATCGGTCGCACCACATCTCTCTCCCTCGGGGCCCTCCACACTGCGCCAAACCTCGCTGGGGCAACCACGGACGGAACCGGGAACAAAGCCACGCGACTCGTTCCTCGGTTAGGCGGCGTGCTCTCCAACCCTGGCGCCACCGGCACGCGCGGCCAATCCAGCCCACCGCCATCGGACACAGGCGCGGAGAACCCTGCCTGCGGGGACGCGGCCCGTCACCTCGCTCCCATAGTACGGACAGATAAGTCCAAGGCCGCCGGCGCCTCCAAGAGGACCGATGAAAATCGACCGGGAAGGAGCGCCGCCGCAGGCCGCCTCCTAGCATGACGTAGCGGGAGGCGGCCGAAAACAGCGACCCCTTGGTGAACTTCCGGAGCCGGCTGAGACAACAGGTCTACCCGGCGCCGGCCGAAATGTGACCAAGTCCCTTCGGAACGAGGTAGACCTGTTGTCATCCGTCAGCGCCCGCCGCCCGGGGACCGCGCCGAGCCTGGGCGGGCGCGGAGCCGGGGTAGACCTGGTGTCTCCCGGGGAGCCGGGGTAGACCTGGCGTCCTCTCCGGCGCCGGGATAGACCTGGTGTCCGTTCCCGAAGCCGGGGTAGACCTGGTGTCCCCTCCCGAAGCCGGGGGTAGACCTGTTGGCTCCCTTCCCGAAGACGGGGTAGACCTGGTGTCCCCTCCCGAAGCCGGGGTAGACCTGTTGTCCCCTCCCGAAGCCGGGGTAGTACCTGGTGGCCCCTCCCGAAGCCGGGGGTAGACCTGTTGGCTCCCTTCCCGAAGACGGGGTAGACCTGGTGTCCCCTCCCGAAGCCGGGGTAGACCTGTTGGCTCCCCGAAGCCGGGGGTAGACCTGGTGTCCCCTCCCGAAGCCGGGGTAGACCTGTTGGCTGCCCTCCCGGAACCGGGGTAGACCTGGTGTCCCCTCCCGGAGCCGGGGTAGACCTGTTGGCTCCCCGAAGCCGGGGTAGACCTGTTGGCTGCCCTCCCGAAGCCGGGGTAGACCTGTTGGCTGCCCTCCCGAAGCCGGGGTAGACCTGGTGTCCCCTCCCGAAGCCGGGGGTAGACCTGTTGGCTGCCCTCCCGAAGCCGGGGTAGACCTGGTGTCCCCTCCCGAAGCCGGGGGTAGACCTGGTGTCCTTGCAGAGCTAGGGTAGACCTGTTGTTCTCCGCTCGCCGCCCGGGGTTCGGGCGCCTCGCTGACCCCGCCAAGCCTGCACAGCCGGGGGCAGCTCACGGCCTCGTAACGCCCCGGAGCCGGACGGCTCTATCAGCCCTGTCCCACTCAATGAAGCCCCCTTCCCCGCCCCCCCCCCCCCCCCCCCCCCCCCCCCATTTCTAAGACCAATTCATATTTTCGAGGTTTTGGGGTTTTTGGAGGCTTTTTTTTTTTTGGTGGGCGTTGTGGGGGTGGTTTTTGGTTTTGGGTTTTGTTGGTTGTTTTTGTTTTTGTTTTTGTTTTTTTTTTTTTTTTTTTTTTGGGGTTTTTTTTTTTTTTTTTGGTTGGGTTTGGTTTTGTTTGGTTTTGTTTGGTTTTGTTTGGTTGGGGCTTTTTCTCTTTTGGATTTTTTTCTTGGGGGGGGGTTTTGTGTGTGGGGGGTTTTCTGGTTGGTATTGTTGTTGTTGTTTTTCCTTTGCTTTGCCTTGCCTTGCTTTGCTTTGCTTTGCTTTGCTTTGCTTTGCTTTTGTTTGATGCTAGATCTCGGGGCTTTTTGGGGGGGGAGTGGGCGTGGGGCTTGTGGCTTGTGGTTCGGTTGGTGGGCTGGTGGGGGCTTTTTTTGGTGTTTCTTTGGGGGGCTTTTATTGTTGGGTTTGGTTTTGGTTCCCCCCCCCGGGGTTGGTTTGGTGGGGTTTTGTTTGTTTTGTTTTTTTCCGTCTGTTTGTTTTTTTCTTTTGTCGTTTGTTTGGTTTGGTTTTGGCTTTTCTTGGGTTTCTGCCCGCCCCCCCCACGCCGCGACTCGGCTCGACCCGCCCCGCCCCGCCCACCGGGAGAGGAGGCGGCGGCGGCGGCGGCGGCGGCGGGGCAGCCGCCGCCGGCACACGGGCGGCCGCTTTCGGACGGGTTCTTTCACGGTCCGCAGAGGTCTTCAGCACTCGGCGTGGCTCTGGGGGGCCGCGGGGGCTCGGTGGCGAGGCGCCCGTGGCCGGCACCACGAAGCCGCCGGCCCTTGTCCGCACAGAGAGCGACAGACAGACACGGGGACACACACCCGCTCCACGCACTCACATCCCGATGCCGCTCTCTCAGAGCACCACACCGCCCCC
Source organism: Passer domesticus (assembly GCF_036417665.1). NCBI lineage: Eukaryota > Metazoa > Chordata > Aves > Passeriformes > Passeridae > Passer > Passer domesticus. Next base: position 40,526 of record NW_026989931.1, on the reverse strand, counting down.
CCCCGCCCATAGGCACGCGCCCTCTCGCGTGCCCTCTCTCCCCGTCCCCGTCCCCGTCCCCGTCCCCGCGCCTGCCCTGGTCCCTGCCCTGGTCCCTGCCCTGCCTGTCGCGGCCGCCCCCCCGGCCAGCCACGACGGTTGGGGGGCCGCCCCGCCCTGCCCCCCTCAGACTCCCTGCTGCCGCCTGCAGACTTTCCTCGCCTCCGCCCAATGACGGTTGGGGCCGCCCCGCCCTCACCCCCCCTCCCCCCCAGACTCCCTGCTGCCGCCTGCAGACTTTCCCGGCCTCCGCCCAATGACGGTTGGGGCCGCCCCGCCCTCCCCCCCTCAGACGCCCTGGCGCCACCTTCAGACTTTTCAAGCCCTCTCCCCCCCCACCCCGGGCTCCCATCGGCCTGTTTGCGCAGCGGCAGCGGCAGCGGCAGCGGCAGCGGCAGCGGCAGCGGCAGCGGCGGGCGGGCGGGCGGGCGGGCGAGGAGCCGGCCGACACCGAGGCAGCCGGGAGGTTCGGCCAGCAGGGCGAGAG
>NW_026989931.1:30000-32500 GCF_036417665.1 Passer domesticus | reverse complement strand
AGCTGCGTTCTTCATCGACGCACGAGCCGAGTGATCCACCGCTAAGAGTTGTCTGGCTTTCGGCACCGACCCCGCACGCGCGGAGGGGCCGGGACCGCTCACGCCGAGCGGCCCCTTTCTCTTGCGCCGAGGACGCGCGGGCGCGCGGCCTGGCTTCGACCGTACGAGCACAAACAAACGGAGGAAAAAAAAAAAAAAAGGCCCACGGAACGCTCCGAAGGCCGGCGAAAAGGCGGGGGGACCCGCGCCCCCGACCGCCTCCCCCCGCAAAGGGAGACGCCGCCTCGTGTGCCGTTCTTCGGAGGCGGCCCAGGCGCCCGGGCTCGGCCCGGCCTCCGCGCGGAGGGCCAGCACGGCGCGCGACGGACCGCGGGGGGCACGGCGGCCCGCCCGACCTCGATTGCACGGGACGACACACACGCACACGCGGCCGGGGGCACGACGGCCGTCGGCCCCCGCACGCGCCGGCTCCCCTTCGCCGCGCCGCGCCGCGGCGCGGCCGGCTCTCCCCAGCGGCCTTGCAACGCTCGAGACGGCACGCGCCGACGACCGCACCGCCGGCGCGCCCCCCGCGGGAACCGCTCCCGTCGGAAAGGCCAGCGACCGGCGGCCGCACCCCGTCGCCGGTGCCGGAGGCGGACGCCACCGAGACCCGAGCCGGCGCCGCGGGTGCCCGAGGCCGGCCGGGCGGCGGACCCGCCGCCGCCGCGGCCGCCCTGCCGGGCCCACCGCAGCCGCGTCGCGCCGTCGGGGCCCCTTCCCCCGGGCACGCGCCCGGCGGAAGGCGTACGGCGCCGAGCCGGGGGGCAACGCCCGCTCGCCGCGCTCCCACGCGGAGACCGGGCGGGGAAGCGCCCCCGCGGCTGCCCGCACGCCCTCCCTTCGGCCCACACGCGGCCGGGAAGGGCGACGGGAACGCGACGGGTGAGGCCCGGGCCGGGACGGCCGACGGCGCCGGAGGGCGCCGCCCGGCAGGCCGCCCCCGCCCCCCCGGGCGGGAGGGGGGGACACTCGCCGAGCGGCGACGCCGCCGCTCGGCACGGGGCCGCCCGCGCTCGCGGGCCTCCGCCGACGGAGGCACCGCCGAGCGCTCGCCCCAGACGGGGTGGGGGGGCGGTCGGGCCGGGGACGTCCGGCGGACGGCGCCGCCGGTGCGTTCGAGGAGAAGGCCGTCGAGGGGAGAGGCACGGCCGCGCCAAGGAGAGAGCGGCCAAGGAGAGAGCGCGGCGGGCGCCGGCGGCCGCAACCCCGCGGCTGAGGAAAGGCAGAGAGCGCGCGCTCTCTGCCGGCATCGCCCCGGTTTCGAGGGGAGCGGGTCGGCCGGCCCCGCGGCACGACCGCGCGCCGCGGCCTCTCCGCCGAGGCCGGGCCGCAGAGAGGGGGGGGCAGGGCGCCCCTCCCCGGCGCGGCGCGGTTACCCGCCGCCCGCGCGCGCGGCGGAGACGACGGCGGCGGCGGGCGCGCGGCCGGTGGCAACGGACACCACCGCAGGGGATCGGCGGGAGCGGCTCCCCACCCCTCAGTGGCGCCGCGCCACCGCCCGGCGCACGCCTGCCGCCGCCGGCACCGCCGCCGCCGCCGCGGCGGGGCGCGCCGAGCCGCCCGAGTCTTTAAACCGCCGCCCGGCCCGGCGGGCCCCTTTCGGCCCCCGCGGCGTTTGACGACGCCGAGGGAACCTGGGGACCCGCCGAGGCGCGGAGCGCTAGGTACCTGGCCCTGGGGCGAGGGAGACGACCTGCATGGCCCCGCCGGGGTGCCTCTCCCGCTGCCGCCCTCGGGGGAGCGTCCACCGGCGGGGGCGCGCCCGACATCTGCCGCCACCACCGCGGCGTCCTTCTCGGGGCCCGGGGTCTCCCTCAGTAGCCCGGCGCTGCGCCCGAGAGGACGACCGCGGCTCGGGCCGCCCCGCCGGCGCGGAGACGCGGCCCGACCACCGAGCACGCTCGGCCGACCCCGCCGGGAGGCCGCGGCGCCGGCGACGGGACGACCGAAGCCGCCACCGCCGCCGCCGCCGCCGCACCAGCCCGGCGGCGGGTCGCACGCGAGGGGAGCGCGCACGCGCCCCGGAACGCCCGGGGGCTCGGCCCTTGGAGTTCCTCCGCTGCGCGAGGGGCCGCTGGGCCCGAGAGCGGGATTTCGCCGGCCGGCGAAAGGCCCGCTCCCCGGTGCGGGAAGGGCCGGAGGAGCCGCCTCCTCCGGGCCCCGAAGGCGGCCTCGCCACCCGGTCCCTCGCCGGTCGCCATCGGCCGCCGACGAGTGCGACGGCCGGACGGCCGGCCGTCGCTCGACGGGCGAAGGAGCGAGGGCGGGGGCCGGCGCGCCTCCGGGAGGGGCCGTGCCGAGCACCCCTCCCTCCCGGCACCCGGGCGGCTCTCGCGCACCGAGAGGAGAGAGCCGGGCTCGGGCGCCCGCGTGCGCACCGGCGACCGGCGTTCGGCGGCGCCGGCCGCGGCGGCCGAAGGCTCGGGGCCGGCCGCCCCGCCACCCTCCGGCGGGGACG
>NW_026989931.1:22500-25000 GCF_036417665.1 Passer domesticus | reverse complement strand
TCTCGGCTCCGCGGGGACCGGCCCCTTTCCCCCGGCTCGCCCTCGGTCTCTTCTCTCTCGGCTCCGCGGGGACCGGCCCCTTTCGGGCTCCACACACGTCTCTCTCGCGCCCCACGATCGGTCGCACCACATCTCTCTCCCTCGGGGCCCTCCACACTGCGCCAAACCTCGCTGGGGCAACCACGGACGGAACCGGGAACAAAGCCACGCGACTCGTTCCTCGGTTAGGCGGCGTGCTCTCCAACCCTGGCGCCACCGGCACGCGCGGCCAATCCAGCCCACCGCCATCGGACACAGGCGCGGAGAACCCTGCCTGCGGGGACGCGGCCCGTCACCTCGCTCCCATAGTACGGACAGATAAGTCCAAGGCCGCCGGCGCCTCCAAGAGGACCGATGAAAATCGACCGGGAAGGAGCGCCGCCGCAGGCCGCCTCCTAGCATGACGTAGCGGGAGGCGGCCGAAAACAGCGACCCCTTGGTGAACTTCCGGAGCCGGCTGAGACAACAGGTCTACCCGGCGCCGGCCGAAATGTGACCAAGTCCCTTCGGAACGAGGTAGACCTGTTGTCATCCGTCAGCGCCCGCCGCCCGGGGACCGCGCCGAGCCTGGGCGGGCGCGGAGCCGGGGTAGACCTGGTGTCTCCCGGGGAGCCGGGGTAGACCTGGCGTCCTCTCCGGCGCCGGGATAGACCTGGTGTCCGTTCCCGAAGCCGGGGTAGACCTGGTGTCCCCTCCCGAAGCCGGGGGTAGACCTGTTGGCTCCCTTCCCGAAGACGGGGTAGACCTGGTGTCCCCTCCCGAAGCCGGGGTAGACCTGTTGTCCCCTCCCGAAGCCGGGGTAGTACCTGGTGGCCCCTCCCGAAGCCGGGGGTAGACCTGTTGGCTCCCTTCCCGAAGACGGGGTAGACCTGGTGTCCCCTCCCGAAGCCGGGGTAGACCTGTTGGCTCCCCGAAGCCGGGGTAGACCTGGTGTCCCCTCCCGAAGCCGGGGTAGACCTGTTGGCTGCCCTCCCGGAACCGGGGTAGACCTGGTGTCCCCTCCCGGAGCCGGGGTAGACCTGTTGGCTCCCCGAAGCCGGGGTAGACCTGTTGGCTGCCCTCCCGAAGCCGGGGTAGACCTGTTGGCTGCCCTCCCGAAGCCGGGGTAGACCTGGTGTCCCCTCCCGAAGCCGGGGGTAGACCTGTTGGCTGCCCTCCCGAAGCCGGGGTAGACCTGGTGTCCCCTCCCGGAGCCGGGGGTAGACCTGGTGTCCTTGCAGAGCTAGGGTAGACCTGTTGTTCTCCGCTCGCCGCCCGGGGTTCGGGCGCCTCGCTGACCCCGCCAAGCCTGCACAGCCGGGGGCAGCTCACGGCCTCGTAACGCCCCGGAGCCGGACGGCTCTATCAGCCCTGTCCCACTCAATGAAGCCCCCTTCCCCGCCCCCCCCCCCCCCCCCCCCCCCCCCATTTCTAAGACCAATTCATATTTTCGAGGTTTTGGGGTTTTTGGAGGCTTTTTTTTTTTTGGTGGGCGTTGTGGGGGTGGTTTTTGGTTTTGGGTTTTGTTGGTTGTTTTTGTTTTTGTTTTTGTTTTTTTTTTTTTTTTTTTTTTTGGGGTTTTTTTTTTTTTTTTTGGTTGGGTTTGGTTTTGTTTGGTTTTGTTTGGTTTTGTTTGGTTGGGGCTTTTTCTCTTTTGGATTTTTTTCTTGGGGGGGGGTTTTGTGTGTGGGGGGTTTTCTGGTTGGTATTGTTGTTGTTGTTTTTCCTTTGCTTTGCCTTGCCTTGCTTTGCTTTGCTTTGCTTTGCTTTGCTTTGCTTTTGTTTGATGCTAGATCTCGGGGCTTTTTGGGGGGGGAGTGGGCGTGGGGCTTGTGGCTTGTGGTTCGGTTGGTGGGCTGGTGGGGGCTTTTTTTGGTGTTTCTTTGGGGGGCTTTTATTGTTGGGTTTGGTTTTGGTTCCCCCCCCCGGGGTTGGTTTGGTGGGGTTTTGTTTGTTTTGTTTTTTTCCGTCTGTTTGTTTTTTTCTTTTGTCGTTTGTTTGGTTTGGTTTTGGCTTTTCTTGGGTTTCTGCCCGCCCCCCCCACGCCGCGACTCGGCTCGACCCGCCCCGCCCCGCCCACCGGGAGAGGAGGCGGCGGCGGCGGCGGCGGCGGCGGGGCAGCCGCCGCCGGCACACGGGCGGCCGCTTTCGGACGGGTTCTTTCACGGTCCGCAGAGGTCTTCAGCACTCGGCGTGGCTCTGGGGGGCCGCGGGGGCTCGGTGGCGAGGCGCCCGTGGCCGGCACCACGAAGCCGCCGGCCCTTGTCCGCACAGAGAGCGACAGACAGACACGGGGACACACACCCGCTCCACGCACTCACATCCCGATGCCGCTCTCTCAGAGCACCACACCGCCCCCCCCCGCCCATAGGCACGCGCCCTCTCGCGTGCCCTCTCTCCCCGTCCCCGTCCCCGTCCCCGTCCCCGCGCCTGCCCTGGTCCCTGCCCTGGTCCCTGCCCTGCCTGTCGCGGCCGCCCCCCC
>NW_026989931.1:12500-15000 GCF_036417665.1 Passer domesticus | reverse complement strand
GGGACGAGCTCCACCCCAGCGGCTCGCTCCGGGAGCGGGGAGCTACGGAGCGCTCCCCGAGTCTGCATTTAGGGGGACGAAGGCCCTGCGCGGCCGACCGCGACCGCGACGACGCCCGCCGGGCCGCAGGGAAAGGATCGAGGCCGCCGAGGGGAACCGCTCCCCTCGCCGCGCCCCTACCGCCTTCCCTCCGGGCACCGGCCGGCCGCCGCCGCCGCCGCCCACCGCGGGCAACGGGCCTGCGAGGCGACCCCAGCCGCGCCGCCGGGGTGGCCCCCGGACGGCGATTGATCGTCAAGCGACGCTCAGACAGGCGTAGCCCCGGGAGGAACCCGGGGCCGCAAGTGCGTTCGAAGTGTCGATGATCAATGTGTCCTGCAATTCACATTAATTCTCGCAGCTAGCTGCGTTCTTCATCGACGCACGAGCCGAGTGATCCACCGCTAAGAGTTGTCTGGCTTTCGGCACCGACCCCGCACGCGCGGAGGGGCCGGGACCGCTCACGCCGAGCGGCCCCTTTCTCTTGCGCCGAGGACGCGCGGGCGCGCGGCCTGGCTTCGACCGTACGAGCACAAACAAACGGAGGAAAAAAAAAAAAAAAGGCCCACGGAACGCTCCGAAGGCCGGCGAAAAGGCGGGGGGACCCGCGCCCCCGACCGCCTCCCCCCGCAAAGGGAGACGCCGCCTCGTGTGCCGTTCTTCGGAGGCGGCCCAGGCGCCCGGGCTCGGCCCGGCCTCCGCGCGGAGGGCCAGCACGGCGCGCGACGGACCGCGGGGGGCACGGCGGCCCGCCCGACCTCGATTGCACGGGACGACACACACGCACACGCGGCCGGGGGCACGACGGCCGTCGGCCCCCGCACGCGCCGGCTCCCCTTCGCCGCGCCGCGCCGCGGCGCGGCCGGCTCTCCCCAGCGGCCTTGCAACGCTCGAGACGGCACGCGCCGACGACCGCACCGCCGGCGCGCCCCCCGCGGGAACCGCTCCCGTCGGAAAGGCCAGCGACCGGCGGCCGCACCCCGTCGCCGGTGCCGGAGGCGGACGCCACCGAGACCCGAGCCGGCGCCGCGGGTGCCCGAGGCCGGCCGGGCGGCGGACCCGCCGCCGCCGCGGCCGCCCTGCCGGGCCCACCGCAGCCGCGTCGCGCCGTCGGGGCCCCTTCCCCCGGGCACGCGCCCGGCGGAAGGCGTACGGCGCCGAGCCGGGGGGCAACGCCCGCTCGCCGCGCTCCCACGCGGAGACCGGGCGGGGAAGCGCCCCCGCGGCTGCCCGCACGCCCTCCCTTCGGCCCACACGCGGCCGGGAAGGGCGACGGGAACGCGACGGGTGAGGCCCGGGCCGGGACGGCCGACGGCGCCGGAGGGCGCCGCCCGGCAGGCCGCCCCCGCCCCCCCGGGCGGGAGGGGGGGACACTCGCCGAGCGGCGACGCCGCCGCTCGGCACGGGGCCGCCCGCGCTCGCGGGCCTCCGCCGACGGAGGCACCGCCGAGCGCTCGCCCCAGACGGGGTGGGGGGGCGGTCGGGCCGGGGACGTCCGGCGGACGGCGCCGCCGGTGCGTTCGAGGAGAAGGCCGTCGAGGGGAGAGGCACGGCCGCGCCAAGGAGAGAGCGGCCAAGGAGAGAGCGCGGCGGGCGCCGGCGGCCGCAACCCCGCGGCTGAGGAAAGGCAGAGAGCGCGCGCTCTCTGCCGGCATCGCCCCGGTTTCGAGGGGAGCGGGTCGGCCGGCCCCGCGGCACGACCGCGCGCCGCGGCCTCTCCGCCGAGGCCGGGCCGCAGAGAGGGGGGGGCAGGGCGCCCCTCCCCGGCGCGGCGCGGTTACCCGCCGCCCGCGCGCGCGGCGGAGACGACGGCGGCGGCGGGCGCGCGGCCGGTGGCAACGGACACCACCGCAGGGGATCGGCGGGAGCGGCTCCCCACCCCTCAGTGGCGCCGCGCCACCGCCCGGCGCACGCCTGCCGCCGCCGGCACCGCCGCCGCCGCCGCGGCGGGGCGCGCCGAGCCGCCCGAGTCTTTAAACCGCCGCCCGGCCCGGCGGGCCCCTTTCGGCCCCCGCGGCGTTTGACGACGCCGAGGGAACCTGGGGACCCGCCGAGGCGCGGAGCGCTAGGTACCTGGCCCTGGGGCGAGGGAGACGACCTGCATGGCCCCGCCGGGGTGCCTCTCCCGCTGCCGCCCTCGGGGGAGCGTCCACCGGCGGGGGCGCGCCCGACATCTGCCGCCACCACCGCGGCGTCCTTCTCGGGGCCCGGGGTCTCCCTCAGTAGCCCGGCGCTGCGCCCGAGAGGACGACCGCGGCTCGGGCCGCCCCGCCGGCGCGGAGACGCGGCCCGACCACCGAGCACGCTCGGCCGACCCCGCCGGGAGGCCGCGGCGCCGGCGACGGGACGACCGAAGCCGCCACCGCCGCCGCCGCCGCCGCACCAGCCCGGCGGCGGGTCGCACGCGAGGGGAGCGCGCACGCGCCCCGGAACGCCCGGGGGCTCGGCCCTTGGAGTTCCT
>NW_026989931.1:2500-7500 GCF_036417665.1 Passer domesticus | reverse complement strand
GACGCCGCCACCTCGGCCGAGCGGGCCATCCTCGGGGCTCTTGGAGCAAGGGCCAGGAAAAACCCCAGCCGCGTCCACCCTCCGACTGCCGGGGGGGGGAAATAAAACAAAATAGAAAAAAATTAAAAAGCGCCCGCCGAGCGGGGCCCCGGCTTAAGGCCGAGCCACACACAAGGGACGAGGCGCCGCCGCCTCGCCCGCCACCGGGCCGGGCCGGAGCAGGACACGCTCACGGCTTTTCTCCACCTCACCTCGGCCAGCGAGGGGCTCTCACACGGCTTTTCGACTCTCTCTCTCGGCTCCGCGGGGACCGGCCCCTTTCCCCCGGCTCGCCCTCGGTCTCTTCTCTCTCGGCTCCGCGGGGACCGGCCCCTTTCCCCCGGCTCGCCCTCGGTCTCTTCTCTCTCGGCTCCGCGGGGACCGGCCCCTTTCCCCCGGCTCGCCCTCGGTCTCTTCTCTCTCGGCTCCGCGGGGACCGGCCCCTTTCGGGCTCCACACACGTCTCTCTCGCGCCCCACGATCGGTCGCACCACATCTCTCTCCCTCGGGGCCCTCCACACTGCGCCAAACCTCGCTGGGGCAACCACGGACGGAACCGGGAACAAAGCCACGCGACTCGTTCCTCGGTTAGGCGGCGTGCTCTCCAACCCTGGCGCCACCGGCACGCGCGGCCAATCCAGCCCACCGCCATCGGACACAGGCGCGGAGAACCCTGCCTGCGGGGACGCGGCCCGTCACCTCGCTCCCATAGTACGGACAGATAAGTCCAAGGCCGCCGGCGCCTCCAAGAGGACCGATGAAAATCGACCGGGAAGGAGCGCCGCCGCAGGCCGCCTCCTAGCATGACGTAGCGGGAGGCGGCCGAAAACAGCGACCCCTTGGTGAACTTCCGGAGCCGGCTGAGACAACAGGTCTACCCGGCGCCGGCCGAAATGTGACCAAGTCCCTTCGGAACGAGGTAGACCTGTTGTCATCCGTCAGCGCCCGCCGCCCGGGGACCGCGCCGAGCCTGGGCGGGCGCGGAGCCGGGGTAGACCTGGTGTCTCCCGGGGAGCCGGGGTAGACCTGGCGTCCTCTCCGGCGCCGGGATAGACCTGGTGTCCGTTCCCGAAGCCGGGGTAGACCTGGTGTCCCCTCCCGAAGCCGGGGGTAGACCTGTTGGCTCCCTTCCCGAAGACGGGGTAGACCTGGTGTCCCCTCCCGAAGCCGGGGTAGACCTGTTGTCCCCTCCCGAAGCCGGGGTAGTACCTGGTGGCCCCTCCCGAAGCCGGGGGTAGACCTGTTGGCTCCCTTCCCGAAGACGGGGTAGACCTGGTGTCCCCTCCCGAAGCCGGGGTAGACCTGTTGGCTCCCCGAAGCCGGGGTAGACCTGGTGTCCCCTCCCGAAGCCGGGGTAGACCTGTTGGCTGCCCTCCCGGAACCGGGGTAGACCTGGTGTCCCCTCCCGGAGCCGGGGTAGACCTGTTGGCTCCCCGAAGCCGGGGTAGACCTGTTGGCTGCCCTCCCGAAGCCGGGGTAGACCTGTTGGCTGCCCTCCCGAAGCCGGGGTAGACCTGGTGTCCCCTCCCGAAGCCGGGGGTAGACCTGTTGGCTGCCCTCCCGAAGCCGGGGTAGACCTGGTGTCCCCTCCCGGAGCCGGGGGTAGACCTGGTGTCCTTGCAGAGCTAGGGTAGACCTGTTGTTCTCCGCTCGCCGCCCGGGGTTCGGGCGCCTCGCTGACCCCGCCAAGCCTGCACAGCCGGGGGCAGCTCACGGCCTCGTAACGCCCCGGAGCCGGACGGCTCTATCAGCCCTGTCCCACTCAATGAAGCCCCCTTCCCCGCCCCCCCCCCCCCCCCCCCCCCCCCCCATTTCTAAGACCAATTCATATTTTCGAGGTTTTGGGGTTTTTGGAGGCTTTTTTTTTTTTGGTGGGCGTTGTGGGGGTGGTTTTTGGTTTTGGGTTTTGTTGGTTGTTTTTGTTTTTGTTTTTGTTTTTTTTTTTTTTTTTTTTTTTGGGGTTTTTTTTTTTTTTTTTGGTTGGGTTTGGTTTTGTTTGGTTTTGTTTGGTTTTGTTTGGTTGGGGCTTTTTCTCTTTTGGATTTTTTTCTTGGGGGGGGGTTTTGTGTGTGGGGGGTTTTCTGGTTGGTATTGTTGTTGTTGTTTTTCCTTTGCTTTGCCTTGCCTTGCTTTGCTTTGCTTTGCTTTGCTTTGCTTTGCTTTTGTTTGATGCTAGATCTCGGGGCTTTTTGGGGGGGGAGTGGGCGTGGGGCTTGTGGCTTGTGGTTCGGTTGGTGGGCTGGTGGGGGCTTTTTTTGGTGTTTCTTTGGGGGGCTTTTATTGTTGGGTTTGGTTTTGGTTCCCCCCCCCGGGGTTGGTTTGGTGGGGTTTTGTTTGTTTTGTTTTTTTCCGTCTGTTTGTTTTTTTCTTTTGTCGTTTGTTTGGTTTGGTTTTGGCTTTTCTTGGGTTTCTGCCCGCCCCCCCCACGCCGCGACTCGGCTCGACCCGCCCCGCCCCGCCCACCGGGAGAGGAGGCGGCGGCGGCGGCGGCGGCGGCGGGGCAGCCGCCGCCGGCACACGGGCGGCCGCTTTCGGACGGGTTCTTTCACGGTCCGCAGAGGTCTTCAGCACTCGGCGTGGCTCTGGGGGGCCGCGGGGGCTCGGTGGCGAGGCGCCCGTGGCCGGCACCACGAAGCCGCCGGCCCTTGTCCGCACAGAGAGCGACAGACAGACACGGGGACACACACCCGCTCCACGCACTCACATCCCGATGCCGCTCTCTCAGAGCACCACACCGCCCCCCCCCGCCCATAGGCACGCGCCCTCTCGCGTGCCCTCTCTCCCCGTCCCCGTCCCCGTCCCCGTCCCCGCGCCTGCCCTGGTCCCTGCCCTGGTCCCTGCCCTGCCTGTCGCGGCCGCCCCCCCGGCCAGCCACGACGGTTGGGGGGCCGCCCCGCCCTGCCCCCCTCAGACTCCCTGCTGCCGCCTGCAGACTTTCCTCGCCTCCGCCCAATGACGGTTGGGGCCGCCCCGCCCTCACCCCCCCTCCCCCCCAGACTCCCTGCTGCCGCCTGCAGACTTTCCCGGCCTCCGCCCAATGACGGTTGGGGCCGCCCCGCCCTCCCCCCCTCAGACGCCCTGGCGCCACCTTCAGACTTTTCAAGCCCTCTCCCCCCCCACCCCGGGCTCCCATCGGCCTGTTTGCACAGCGGCAGCGGCAGCGGCAGCGGCAGCGGCAGCGGCAGCGGCAGCGGCAGCGGCGGGCGGGCGGGCGGGCGGGCGAGGAGCCGGCCGACACCGAGGCAGCCGGGAGGTTCGGCCAGCAGGGCGAGAGCCTGCTGCAGAGGCGGGGCGGGGCGGGCGGGCGGTGGCGGGATGCCTAGCGCACCGTCCCTTTCTCCGGGAAACTTTCTGTTCGTCTCTCGCCGAGCCTTTTGGTTTGATGGCGTTCCTTCCTTCCCTCCCGCTCACCCCTGGCCCCGGCCCAGCCCGCGGCAGGACGGCAGCGGGGAGAGCGGCCGAAGGGAGCGAGCGATGCGGCAATCGAGCCGGGAGCCGGGCCGCCGTCGCTCGGGCCACGGGGGCGGCGGCAGTGCCGCCGGCGCCCAAAGGCTCTCTCCTTCCCTTTCGGTCGGGGCAGCGGGAGGCGGGCAGGCTGTCTGCGGGGGTGGGGGGGGGGGGGGGTGGGGGGGGGGGGGGGGAGGTGGGGGGGGGGGGGGCGGGCGTGCGTCCGGCTGGCGGCGAAAGTCGGCCGCCTTCGCCTCCCGGCTTTCGGGAGGAAAGGGCGCGTGCGAGCCGCTGCGCGCGCCCCCTGGAGCGGGCACGAGCCTGCCGGTCGTGCGGGCCGCCCGCCTCGCACGGGCTCGCGGGCCCGGGCCGCGGGGGTGCTGCGCGTCCGATCGAGGACGGCTCCTCAGCCAAGCGCACGCCAGAGGGCTCGGCCGCCAGGGGGCGGAGGCCGACCGGGGACAGCAGGTCTACCCACGGGCGAGGCGGCTGTCGGCTAAGGCCAGCCGGGGACAACAGGTCTACCCCGGAACTCCGAGGCCGGCCGCGGCCAACAGGTCTACCCCCGGAGCGCCGAGGACCTCCGGCCGGGGACAGCAGGTCTACCCACGGGCGAGGCGGCCGTAGGCGAAGGCCAGCCGGGGACAACAGGTCCGAGGACCTCCGACCGGGAACAGCAGGTCTGCCCGGCCCCCCGAGGTAAGGGCCCGGGCCGCGGCCAACAGGTCTACCCCCGGAGCTCCGAGGACCTCCGGCCGGGGACAGCAGGTCTGCCCCGGGGCCGCCGGAGGTAAGGGCCGGCCGCGGCCAACAGGTCTACCCCCGGGGCTCCGAGGCCGGCCGGGGACAACAGGTCTACCCCCGGAGCGCCGAGGACCTCCGGCCGGGGACAGCAGGTCTACCCACGGGCGAGGCGGCCGTAGGCGAAGGCCAGCCGGGGACAACAGGTCCGAGGACCTCCGACCGGGAACAGCAGGTCTGCCCGGCCCCCCGAGGTAAGGGCCCGGGCCGCGGCCAACAGGTCTACCCCCGGAGCTCCGAGGACCTCCGGCCGGGGACAGCAGGTCTGCCCCGGGGCCGCCGGAGGTAAGGGCCGGCCGCGGCTAACAGGTCTACCCCCGGGGCTCCGAGGCCGGCCGGGGACAACAGGTCTACCCCCGGAGCGCCGAGGACCTCCGACCGGGGACAGCAGGTCTACCCACGGGCGAGGCGGCCGTAGGCGAAGGCCAGCCGGGGACAGCAGGTCTACCCCGGAGCTCCGAGACCGGCCGGGGACAACAGGTCTGCCCCGGGGCCGCCGGAGGTAAGGGCCGGCCGCGGCCAACAGGTCTACCCCCGGGGCTCCGAGGCCGGCCGGGGACAACAGGTCTACCCCCGGAGCGCCGAGGACCTCCGGCCGGGGACAGCAGGTCTACCCACGGGCGAGGCGGCCGTAGGCGAAGGCCAGCCGGGGACAACAGGTCCGAGGACCTCCGACCGGGAACAGCAGGTCTGCCCGGCCCCCCGAGGTAAGG
>NW_026989930.1:83481-128786 GCF_036417665.1 Passer domesticus | reverse complement strand
CCAGCCCGTTCCCAGCACACCTGGGCACACCTGGGCACACAGGTGAGTCCATAACTCCCATGTCTCACCTTGCCGCACCCCGGCACCTCCACACCATCCACGGTCCCCTCTCACCCCATTCCCAGCACACCTGAGCACACCTGGGCACACCTGAGCACACCTGGGCACTCAGGTGAGCTGATATTTCAGGTTTCTCACCTTGCCACAGCCCGGCACCTCCACTCCGTCGACGGGCCACGGGATCTCGATGGACTTGACGGTGCCCAGCCCCATTTCTATCCCCATCCTGCCCGTTCCCAGCACACCTGGGCACACCTGGGCACTCAGGTGAGCTGATATCTCCCCATTTTTTGGGTCTCTCACCTTGCCACAGCCCGGCACCTCGACGCCGTCGACGGGCCGCGGGATCTCGATGGACTTGACGGTGCCGTACTTGCCGCACTCGTCGCGCACGTCCTCGACGATCTCGTCGTACTCCTCGTCGTCCAGCAGCTCCTCGGGCAGCACCATGTTGAGCAGGCACAGCACCTCGGTGGGGTGCCCGCCCATCTGCACCTGCGAGCTCATCAGCCCCGGCACCTGCAGCGTCACCGGCGTCTGGTTGATCGTGCTCTGAAACACGGCGGGGAAAACGGGGGGAAAATGGGGATAAAAATGAGAAAAATTGAAAAAAATTGGGATTAAATGGGGAAAAATGCAGGAAAATTGGGGTTAAATGGGGGAAAAATGCAGGAAAATGGGGAGAAAATGGGGGAAAATGGGGAAAAAATGGGATTAAATGAAATAAAATGGGGGAAATGGGGGGAAAAATGGGGGGTAAAATGGGGTTAAATGGGGAAAAATGCAGGAAAACGGGGGAAAATGGGGGAAAATGGGAAAAATTGGAGTTAAAAGGTATAAAATGGGGGGAAAATGGGGAAAAAATGGGAAAAAAAATGAGAAAAATTGGAGTTAAATGGTATAAAATGGGGGAAAATGGGGAAAAAACGGGATTAAATGGGATAAAATGGGGGGAAATGGGGGGAAAATGGGGGGGAAAATGGTATAAAATGAGAAAAAAATGGAATTAAATGGGGAAAAATGGGGAAAAAATGGGATTAAATGGTATAAAATGGGGGAAATGGGGGGGAAAATGGGGAAAAATGCAGGAAAATGGCGGGAAAATGGGGGAAAATGGGAAAAAAATGGGAAAAATTGGAGTTAAATGGTATAAAATGGGGAAAAAATGGGGAAAAAATGGGAAAAAAAATGAGAAAAATTGGAGTTAAATGGTATAAAATGGGGAAAAATGGGGAAAAAATGGGAAAAAAAATGAGAAAAATTGGAGTTAAATGGTATAAAATGGGGAAAAAATGGGGAAAAAATGGGAAAAAAAATGAGAAAAATTGGAGTTAAATGGTATAAAATGGGGAAAAAATGGGGAAAAAATGGGAAAAAAAATGAGAAAAATTGGAGTTAAATGGTATAAAATGGGGAAAAATGGGGAAAAAATGGGATTAAATGGTATAAAATGGGGGAAATGGGGGGAAAAATGGGGGGAAATGGGGAAAAATGGGGAAAAATGCAGGAAAACGGGGGGAAAATGGGGGAAATTGGAGTTAAATGGTATAAAAATGGGGGAAAAATGGGGAAAAAATGGGAAAAAAAAAGAGAAAAATTGGAGTTAAATGGTATAAAATGGGGAAAAATGGGGAAAAATGGGATTAAATGGGATAAAATGGGGGGAAATGGGGGGAAAATGGGGGGGGAAAATGGGGGGAAATGGGAAAAAAAATGGAATTAAATGGGGAAAAATGGGGAAAAAATGGGATTAAATGGTATAAAATGGGGGAAATGGGGGGGAAAATGGGGGGAAATGGGGGGAAAATGGAATAAAATGGGACAAAAATAGAATTAAATGGGATAAAATGGGGGAAATGAGAAAAATTGGAGTTAAATGGTACAAAATGGGGGGAAATGGGGAAAAAATGGAATTAAATGGTATAAAATGGGGGGAAATGGGGGGGAAAATGGGGGGGAAATGGAGAAAAATGGGAAAAAAATGAGAAAAATTGGAGTTAAATGGTATAAAATGGGGGAAAATGGGGAAAAAACGGGATTAAATGGGATAAAATGGGGGGAAATGGGGAAAAAATGGAATTAAATGGTATAAAATGGGGGAAAATGGGAAAAATTGGAGTTAAATGGTATAAAATATGGGGGAAAAATGGGGGGGAAATGGGGAAAATGGGGGAAAATGGGGATAAAAATGAGAAAAATTGAAAAAAATTGGGATTAAATGGGGAAAAATGCAGGAAAGTTGGGGTTAAATGGGGGAAAAATGCAGGAAAATGGGGAGAAAATGGGGAAAAAATGGGATTAAATGGGATAAAATGGGGGGAAAAATGGGGGTAAAATGGGGTTAAATGGGGAAAAATGGGGGAAATATGGGGGGAAATGGGAAAAATTGGAGTTAAATGGTATAAAATGGGGAAAAATGGGGAAAAACGGGATTAAATGGGATAAAATGGGGGGAAATGGGGGGAAATGGGGGGAAATGGGGAAAAAATGCAGGAAAATGGGGGAAAATGGGAAAAAAATGGGAAAAATTGGAGTTAAATGATATAAAATGGGGGAAAATGGGGAAAAACGGGATTAAATGGGATAAAATGGGGGAAATATGGGGGGAAAAATGGGGGGTGAAATGGGGTTAAATGGGGGAAAAAATGCAGGAAAACGGGGGGAAATGGGAAAAATTGGAGTTAAATGGTATAAAATGGGGGAAAATGGGGAAAAAACGGGATTAAATGGGATAAAATGGGGGAAATGGGGGGGAAAATGGGGGTAAAATGGGGTTAAATGGGGAAAAATGCAGGAAAACGGGGGGAAAATGGGGGAAATTGGAGAAAAATTGGGATTAAATGGGGAAAAATGCAGGAAAATTGGGGTTAAATGGGGGAAAAATGCAGGAAAATGGGGGGAAATGGGAAAAAAATGAGAAAAATTGGAGTTAAATGGTATAAAATGGGGAAAAATGGGGAAAAACAGGATTAAATGGTATAAAATGGGGGACAATGGGGGGAAAATGGAATAAAATGGGACAAAAATAGAATTAAATGGGATAAAATGGGGGGAAATGGGGGAAAAAATGAGAAAAATTGGAGTTAAATGGTATAAAATGGGGAAAAATGGGGAAAAATGGAATTAAATGGTATAAAATGGGGGGGAAATAGGGGAAAATGGAATAAAATGGTATAAAATGGGGGAAAAGTGAGAAAAATTGGAATTAAATGGTATAAAATGGGGAAAAATGGGGAAAAAATGGGAATTAAATGGGGAAAAATGCAGGAAAATTGGGGTTAAATGGGGTTAAATGGGGAAAAAATGCAGGAAAATGGGGGAAATTGGGGGGAAAACGGGGAAAATTGGGATAAAAATGGGGTTAAATGGGGGGGAAATGGGGTTAAATGGGGGAAATTGGGGGAAAATGAGAAAAATGGGATAAAAATGGGGAAAATGGGGGAAAACGGGGAAAAATGGGGAAGAAAAACGGGAAAAATTGGGGAAAACCAGGAGAAAAAATGGGGGAAAATGACCCCTAGACCCCCCCGATTTGGGGAGGGAACCCCCACACCCCCCCCCAGATTTGGGGAGGGGGTCCCCGGGCAGGATTTGGGGAGGGGGCTCTGACTCACCAGGGTGGCGTTCTTGGCCCCCACGCTCGCCCTCTGCACCAGCAGCTTCTTGTCCCCGAGCTGCATCCCGTTGAGCCCCGCGATGGCCTGGGGGGACGCGGCGTCACAGACCCCTCCCCAAATTCGGGGGGGGGGGTCGGGACCCCCCTCCCCAAATCTGGGGGGGCTTCAGACCCCCGGGGACCCCACCAGGGGGGAGTTTGGGGGGAAATTCTGGGATTTTGGGGCATTTTGGGGGGGATTTGGGGCATTTTCAGGGGGGACGCGGCGTCAGGGACCCCTCCCCAAATTCGGGGGGGGGGGATGGAGACCCCCTCCCCAAATCTGGGGGGCTTCAGACCCCCGGGGACCCCAGCAGGGGGGAGTTTGGGGGGAAATTCTGGGATTTTGGGGCATTTTTGGAGCTTTTTCAGGGGGGGACACGGCGTCAGAGACCCCTCCCCAAATTCGGGGGGGGAGCTCGGGACCCCCTCCCCAAATCTGGGGGGGCTTCAGACCCCCGGGGACCCCAGCAGGGGTCGATTTGAGGCAGAAATGGGTAGAAATTCTGGGATTTTTGGGCATTTTTTGGGATATCTGGGGCATTTTCAGGGGGGACACAGCATCACAGACCCCTCCCCAAATTCTGGGGGGAGCTCGGGACCCCCTCCCCAAATCCGGGGGGGCTGCAGACCCCCGGGGACCCCAGCAGGGGTCGATTTGAGGCAGAAATGGGGGGAAATTCTGGGATTTTGGGGGCATTTTTTGGGATATCTGGGGCATTTTCAGGGGGGACACGGCATCAGGGACCCCTCCCCAAATTCTGGGGGGGCTCAGGACCCCCTCCCCAAATCTGGGGGGGCTGCGACCCCCGGGGACCCCAGCAGGGGTGGGTTTGGGGGAAAATTCTGGGGTTTTGGGGCAGTGTTGGGTGGATTTTGTGCTGATTCAGGCGGATTTTGGGCAGTTTTTGGCATTTTTTTGGGCAGTTTCTGGGCAGATTTTGGGCAGATTCTGGGCAGTTTTTTGGGCAGATTTTGGGCAGTTTTTACCCAGTTTCTGGGCAGATTTTGGGGCAGTTTTTGGCTATTTTTGGTACCTGGTCGGTGACGTTGATGTCTCCGTACTCGCTGATTTGGGGCACTTTGGGGTTGTTATTTTGGCCAGTTTTTGGGCCCGTTTCCCAGCAGTTTTTTGGGCAGTTTTTGGGCAGTTTTTTGGCCATTTTTGGGCAGATTTTGGCCACTTTTGGTACCTGGTCGGTGACGTTGATGTCCCCGTACTCACTGATTTGGGGCAGTTTGGGGTGGATTTCTGGGCAGTTTTTTGCCCTGTTTCTGGGCAGTTTTTTGGGCAGATTTTGGGCAGTTTTTTGGGCAGTTTTGGCCATTTTTGGTACCTGGTCGGTGACGTTGATGTCCCCGTACTCACTGATTTGGGGCACTTTGGGGTGGATTTTTGCCCTGTTTCCGGGCAGTTTTTGCCCAGTTTTTGCCCTGTTTCTGGGCAGTTTTTTGGGCAGATTTTGGGGCAGTTTTAGGGGCACTCTGGGTACCTGGTCGGTGACGTTGATGTCCACGTACTCGCAGATTTGGGGCAGTTTGGGGTGGATTTCTGGGCAGTTTTTTGCCCTGTTTTTGAGCAGATTTTGCCCAGTTTTTGCCCCGTTTCTGGGCAGATTTTGGGCCATTTTCGGGCAGTTTTGGTACCTGGTCGGTGACGTTGATGTCCCCGTACTCGCTGATTTGGGGCAGTTTGGGGTGGATTTCTGGGCAGATTTTGCCCAGTTTTTGCCCCGTTTCCGGGCAGTTTTTGGGCAGTTTTTGGGCACTCTGGGTACCTGGTCGGTGACGTTGATGTCCCCGTACTCGCTGATTTTGGTTTGTTTTGTGTGGATTTTTGGCCCATTTTTGGCCCGTTTCCCAGCAGTTTTTTGGGCAGTTTTTGCCCCGTTTCTGGGCAGTTTTTTGGGCAGATTTTGGGCCATTTTCGGGCAGTTTTGGTACCTGGTCGGTGACGTTGATGTCCCCGTACTCGCTGATTTGGGGCACTTTGGGGTGGATTTCTGGGCAGTTTTTGCCCAGGTTTTTGGGCCGATTTTGCCCAGTTTTTTGGGCAGTTTTTGCCCAGTTTTTTGGGCAGTTTTTGCCCCGTTTCCCAGCAGTTTTTTGGCCATTTTTGGGCAGTTTTGGCCATTTTTGGTACCTGGTCGGGTGACGTTGATGTCCCCGTACTCGCTGATTTGGGGCACTTTGGGGTGGATTTCTGGGCAGTGTTTGCCCAGTTTTCTGGGCAGTTTTTTGGCCATTTTTGGGCAGTTTTTGGGGCAGTTTTGGCCACTTTTGGTACCTGGTCGGTGACGTTGATGTCCCCGTACTCGCTGATTTGGGCCAGTTTGGGGTGGCGCTGATTTGGGCCAGTTTGGGGTGGATTTCTGGGCAGTTTTTTGGGCAGTTTTTGCCCCAGTTTTTTGGGCAGTTTTTTGGGCAGATTTTGGGCAGTTTTTGGGCAGTTTTAGGGCACTCTGGGTACCTGGTCGGTGACGTTGATGTCCCCGTACTCGCTGATTTGGGGCAGTTTGGGGTGGATTTCTGGGCAGTTTTTGCCCAGTTTTTGCCCCGTTTCTGGGCAGTTTTTGGGCCATTTTTGGCCACTTTTGGTACCTGGTCGGTGACGTTGATGTCCACGTACTCGCAGAAGGCGTAGCCCTTGCTCAGCCCCGTGGCGCTGTCCTTGACCAGGTTGAAGGCCTTGAGGGGCCCGAAGGACGTCAGCAGCTCCTTCACCTGGGGAGGGAGGGGGCACGGGGGGCTCGGGGGGCAGCCCAGCCCCCCAAACCCGGCAACAGCCCCGGGGAGCCGGGATCCCCCTCCCCAAAACACCCCGGGGGGGCCCAGGCGACCCTGTGGTGATTTCAGCACAGTTTGGGGAACTTGGGGGGATTTTGGGGAATTTGGGGGGATTTTGGGGGGATTTGGGGGAATTTGGGGGGATTTTGGGGTCTGGGAACCCCTCTGGAATTTGGGAGTGGCCCCAGGGACTGGGGATCCCCCTCCCCAAAACACCCCGGGGGTCCGAACTGACCCTGTCCTGCTCCCCGTGCTGATCTCAGCTCAGTTTGGGGATTTTGGGGGGATTTGGGGGAATTTGGGGGGATTTTGGGGGGATTTGGGGGATTTTGGGGGGATTTTGGGGTCTGGGAAACCCCCCCGGAATTGGGGAACCCCTCTGGAATTTGGGGAATTGCCCTCTGGGATTGGGGATCCCCCTCCCCAAAACACCCCGGGGGGTCCCAACTGACCCCGTCCTGCTCCCGGTGCTGATCTCAGCTCGGTTTTGGGCAATTTTTGGGGGGATTTGGGGGAATTTGGGGGGATTTTGGGGTCTGGGAACCCCCCCAGGAATTGGGGGAAAACCCCTGGAATTGGGGAACCCCCTCTGGAATTTGGGAACGGCCCCAGGGACTGGGGATCCCCCTCCCCAAAACACCCCGGGGGGCCCAAGTGACCCTGTGGTGATTTCAGCTCAGTTTGGGCGATTTTGGGGGGATTTGGGGGAATTTTGGGGGGATTTTGGGGTCTGGGAACCCCCCCTGGAATTGGGGAACCCCTCTGGAATTTGGGAGTGGCCCCAGGGACTGGGGATCCCCCTCCCCAAAACACCCCGGGGGGCCCAGGCGACCCCCGTCCTGCTCCCGGTGCTGATCTCAGCTCAGTTTGGGGGAATCTGGGGGGATTTTGGGGAGATTTGGGGGGATTTTGGGGGGATTTGGGGGGATTTTGGGGGTCTGGGAACCCCCCAGGAATTGGGGAAAACCCCTGGAATTGGGGGAACCCCTCTGGAATTTGGGAATTGCCCTCTGGGATTGGGGATCCCCCTCCCCAAAACACCCCGGGGGTCCCAACTGACCCCGTCCTGCTCCCGGTGCTGATCTCAGCTCAGTTTGGGGAATTTTGGGGTCTGGGGCTTCCCTGGAATTGGGGAACACCCCTGGACTTGGGGAACCCCCCCCTGGAATTTGGGAGTGGCCCCAGGGATTGGGGATCCCCCTCCCCAAAAAACTTTGGGGGACCCAACTGACCCCGTCCTGCTCCCGGTGCTGATCTCAGCTCAGTTTGGGGGATTTTGGGGGATTTTGGGGGGATTTTGGGGGGACTTTGGGGTCTGGGAACCCCCCCTGGAATTGGGGAACCCCCTGGAATTGGGGAACCCCTCTGGAATTTGGGAATTGCCCTCTGGGATTGGGGATCCCCCTCCCCAAAACACCCCGGGGGTCCCAACTGACCCCGTCCTGCTCCCGGTGCTGGTTTCAGCTCAGTTTGGGGAATTTTGGGGGGATTTGGGGGAATTTGGGGGGACTTTGGGGTCTGGGAACCCCCCCTGGAATTGGGGAACCCCCTGGAATTTGGGAACGGCCCCAGGGACCCGGGATCCCCCTCCCCAAAACACGCCGGGGGGCCCAGGCGACCCTGTGCTGATTTCAGCTCGATTTGGGGGATTTTGGGCCAATTTTGGGTGGGATTTTGGGGTCTGGGGAACCCCCCAGGAATTGGGGGAAAACCCCTGGAATTGGGGAACCCCTCTGGAATTTGGGAATTGCCCTCTGGGACTGGGGATCCCCCTCCCCAAAACACCCCGGGGGGCCCAAGTGACCCTGTGGTGATTTCAGCTCAGTTTGGGCGATTTTGGGGGGATTTGGGGGAATTTGGGGGGATTTTGGGGTCTGGGAACCCCCCTGGAATTGGGGAACCCCTCTGGAATTGGGAATCACCCTGGAATTTGGGAATTCCCCCCCAAAATGAGAAATCCCCCTCCCCAAAACACCCCGGGGGTCCCAGGTGACCCCGTCCTGCTCCCGGTGCTGACTTCAGCTCAGTTTGGGGGATTTTGGGGGGATTTTGGGGGATTTTGGGGGACTTTGGGGTCTGGGAACCCCCCCAGGAATTGGGGAACCCCTCTGGAATTTGGAAATTCCCCCCCAGAAACAGGAAACCCCTCCCAAAACCCCCAAAATCCCAGCCTGGGGTCGATTTTTTGGGGGGATTTTTGGGTCTCTATCCCAATTTCCAGGATGGGATTTTTGGGTTTTTTTGGAGGATTTTGGGGTCTCCTCCTCGGATTTAAGGAATGGGATTTTTTGGGGGGACTTTTGGGAATTTTGGGGTCTCTTCCCCAATTTAAGGAATGGGATTTTTGGGGGGATTTTGGGGTCTCTTTCCCAAAGTAAGGAATGGGATTTTTGGGGTGTTTTTGGGGTGTATTTGAGGGGTTTTTTTGGGTGTTTTTGGGGTGTTTTGGGGTGTTTTGGGGTGTTTTTGGGGTGTTTTTTGGGAGTTTTTGGGGTCTCCCCCTCACCTGGTCATCGTTCAGGTAATTGGGGAGGCCCCCCAATGAAGAGTTTGTGGGCGGAGTCCGGGACCACCGTGGACACCACACCTGGAAAAGGCAAAAAAATCCCAAATTCTCACCTGGAAACACAAAATTCCACCTGGAAACCAAAAATTCCCGCCTGGAATCCCAAAAAATCCCACCTGCAATCCCCAAAATCCCACCTGGAAACCAAAAATTCCCACCTGGAACCCCCAAAATTCTACCTGGAATCCCAAAAAATCCCACCTGGAGTCCCAAAATTCCACCTGGAAACCCCAAATTCCCACCTGGAATCCCAAAATCCCACCTGGAAACCAAAAAATTCCATCGGGAAACTCCAAAATTCCCAACTAGAAACCCCAAATCCCACCTGGAAACCCCAAAATTCCATCAGGAAACTCCAAAATTCCCACCTGGAATCCCAAAATCCCACCTGGAAACCCCAAAAATCCCCCCAAAATTCCACCTGGAAACACCAAAATTCCACCTGAAAACCCAAATTCCCACCTGGAACCCCCAAAATTCTACCTGGAATCCCAAAAAATCCCACCTGGAGTCCCAAAATTCCACCTGGAAACCCAAACTCCCACCTGGAATCCCAAAATCCCACCTGGAAACCCCAAAAAATCCCCCCAAAATCCCACCTGGAACCCCAAAATTCCCACCTGAAACCCCAAAATTCCACCTGGAACCCCAAAATTCCCACCTGAAACCCCAAAATTCACCTGGAAACCCAAAATTCCCACCTGAAATCCCAAAAATCCCACCTGGAACCCCCAAAATCCCACCTGGATTCCCAAAATCCCACCAGGAAACCCCAAAATCCCCCAACCCTCCCCTCCAGAACTTGGGAGTGTCCCTGATTTTTGGGGGATTTTACGGAATTTTTGGGGGGATTTTTAGGGAGTTTTAGTGGGATTTTTGGGGAATTTTTTGGGGGATTTTTTGGGAATTTTTGGTGGATTTTCAGGGGAATTTCAGGAGGATTTTTGGTGGAATTTCACAGAATTTTTGGGGTGATTTTGGGGCATTTTCTGGGGGATTTCTGGGGGATTTTGGGGATGACCCCAGGGGTATTTTTCGGGATAATTTCAGGGGTGTTTTTGGGGTGATTTCAGGGGCGATTTCCCAGGTATTTCTGGGGCACTTTCAGGGAATTTCAGGGGATTTTGGGGCATTTTCAGGAGAATTTTGTCAGATTTTGGGGATGATGTTAGGGTGATTTTGGGGCTATTTTGGGGTGATTTTGGGGTGATTTCAGGGAATTTCACGGATATTTTTGGGGTGATTTCGGGGTATTTTGGGGTCTCACCGGGCACGTAGACCGAGGGGTTCTCGGACATGCCGGGCAGGGGCTGGGGGGCTGATTTTGGGCTGATTTTGGGGTGATTTTGGGGTGATTTCAGGGAATTTCAGGGATATTTTTGGGGAGTTTTTGGGGTGATTTCAGGGATATTTTTGGGGTGATTTCAGGGGTTTTTGGGGGTCTCACCAGGCACGTAGACCGAGGGGTTCTCGGACATGCCGGGCAGGGGCTGGGGGGCTGATTTTGGGCTGATTTTGGGCTGATTTTGGGGGTATTTTTGGGGTGTTTTTGGGGAGTTTTTGGGCTGATTTCAGGGATATTTTTCGGGGGATTTGGGTTGATTTTGGGGGTCTCACCAGGCATGCAGACCGAGGGTTCTCGGACATGCCGTGCAGGGGCTGGGGGGCTGATTTTGGGTGATTTCAGGGAATTTCAGGGATATTTTTTTTGGGAGTTTTTGGGGTGATTTCAGGGGTATTTTTGGGGTGATTTCAGGGGTATTTTTGGGGTGATTTCAGGGGGTTTTTGGGGGTCTCACCAGGCACGTAGACCGAGGGGTTCTCGGACATGCCGGGCAGGGGCTGGGGGGCTGATTTTGGGGTGATTTCAGTGGTATTTTTGGGGTGATTTCAGGGGTATTTTTGGGGTGATTTCAGGGATATTTTTGGGGTGATTTCGGGGTATTTTGGGGTCTCACCGGGCACGTAGACCGAGGGGTTCTCGGACATGCCGGGCAGGGGCTGGGGGGCTGATTTTGGGGTGATTTCAGTGGTATTTTTGGGGTGATTTCAGGGGTATTTTTGGGGTGATTTCGGTGTATTTTGGGGTCTCACTGGGCACGTAGACCGAGGGGTTCTCGGACATGCCGGGCAGGGGCTGGGGGGCTGATTTTGGGCTGATTTCAGCGGTATTTTTGGGGTGATTTCAGGGATATTTTTGGGGTGATTTCAGGGGTATTTTTGGGGTGATTTCAGGGATATTTTTGGGGTGATTTCAGGGGTTTTGGGGGTCTCACCGGGCACGTAGACCGAGGGGTTCTCGGACATGCCGGGCAGGGGCCTGGTAGTCGTGGGGCCGCCGGATCTTCAGCGACTGGCCCTGGAAGATGATGCCGTCGAAGGCCATGGCCTGCGTCGTCTCGTCCACCGAGCGGAACTGGGGCAACAGGAAAATCCCGTCAGAAACGGGGGAAACAGCCAAAATTGGGAAAATACAGAAAATCCGGTCAGAAATGGGGGAAAAACAGCCAAAATTGGGGGAAAATACAAAAAATCCAGTCAGAAATGGGGAAACAGCCAAAATTGGGTCAGAAATGGGGAAATATGCCCAAAATCAGGTCAGAAATGGGGGAAAACAGCCAAAATCGGGTCAGAAACGGGGGAAACCAGCCAAAATTGGGGGAAAATACAAAAAATCCGGTCAGAAACGGGGAAAACAGCCAAAATTGGGGGAAAATTCAAAAAATCCGGTCAGAAACGGGGAGAAAACAGCCAAAATCGGGTCAGAAACAGGGGAAAACAGCCATATTGGGTGAAAAACGGGGAAAACACAAAAAATCCGGTCAGAAATGGGGAAAAATAAAAAACATCAGGTGAGAAATGGGAAAACCACAAAAAAATCGGGTCAGAAATGGGGAAAAATAAAAAAACATCAGGTCAGAAATGGGGAAAACCACAAAAAAATCGGGTCAGAAATGGGGCTGGGAACCCCAACATCAGGTAAGGGAACCCAAAATTCCCCCCAAACCCCCCCGACCTCCCAGGAATTCCCCCCAATTCCCCCGAAATTCCCCCCAAATCCTTTGAATTTCCCCCAAACTCCCCCAAATCCCCCCAATTTCCCAAAATCCCCCGAATTCCCCCCAAACCCCCCCGGCACCTCGAGGAAGGCGAAGTTCTTGTCCTGGTTGATCTGCACGGCCAGCACGGGGGTTCCCGGGGGCCTGGGTGAGCCCCCCCAGCCGCATCTGGGCGTTGAAAAAATCCATCATCGCCTCCTAAAGGAGAAAAAATCACATTTTGGGTAAAAAATCACATTTTGGGTAAAAAATCACATTTTGGGTAAAAAACCCCAAATTCGGGGAGGAAAAAATCCATCATCGCCTCCTGGGAGGCAAAAAAAAAATCAGATTTGGGGTAAAAAATCCACAAATTAGGGGAGGAAAAAATCCATCATCGCCTCTTGAGGGAGAAAAAAAATCACATTTTGGGTAAAAAATCACGTTTTGGGTAAAAATCACGTTTTGGGTAAAAAACCCCAAATTCGGGGAGGAAAAAATCCATCATCGCCTCCTAAAAGGGAGAAAAAATCACATTTTTGGTAAAAAATCACATTTTGGGTAAAAACCCCAAATTCGGGGAGGAAAAAAATCCATCATCGCCTCCTAAAAGGGAGAAAAAATCACATTTTTGGTAAAAAAATCACGTTTTGGGTAAAAAATCACATTTTGGGTAAAAAAACCCCAAATTCGGGGAGGAAAAAATCCATCATGGCCTCCTGGGAGGCAAAAAAAATCAGATTTGGGGTAAAAAATCCACAAATTCAGGGACGAAAAAATCCATCATCGCCTCCTAAAGAATAAAAAATATTAGATTTTGGGTAAAAAATATCAGATTTTAGGTAAAAAATCAGATTTTGGGTCAAAAAAACCCCAAATTCAGGAGGAAAAAATCCATCATCGCCTCCTGGGGGAGAAAAAAAAAATCAGATTTTGGATAAAAAATCCCCAAATTCAGGGAGGAAAATATCCATTATTGTCTCCTGAGGAATAAAAAATATCAAATTTTGGTTAAAAAAATCAGATTTTGGGTTAAAAATTCCCAAATCAGGGAGGAAAAAATCCATCATCGCCTCCTGGGGGAGAAAAAAATCAGATTTGGGGTAAAAAATCAGATTTGGGTAAAAAATCAGATTTTGGGTAAAAAATCCACAAATTCCAGGAGGGAAAAAAATCCATCATCGTCTCCTAAGGAATAAAAAATATCAAATTTTGGGTAAAAAAATCAGATTTTGGGTAAAAAAATCAGATTTTGGGTAAAAATCCCCAAATTTGGGGAGGAAAAATGAGTTTGGGGGCTGTGGAAGGGGGGGTATCAAAAAATGGGGGAGGAAAGTTAAAATTGGGGAGGAAAATTAAAATTGGGAAAGGTGAAAGGTGGGAGAAGGGGAATAAAAAGAAAAAAATAGGAATAATAATTACAATAAAACGAATATAAGCATAAATGATAAATAAAAAATTAAAAATTAAAGTAAATCAGAGGATAAGGTGAGGGAAAATAAAGGAAAAATAAAATTGAATTGGTAAAAAAAAACATAGGAAATGTAGAACTCAATTAAAAAAAAACCAGGAAAAACATAATTAAATAGAAAAACAAAAAAAAAAAAAAAAAAGAACAAAAAAAAAGACTCCCCCAGAAGCCTGTAGTGCCCCAAAACTGCAAATAAGCCCCAAAAAATCCAAATAACTCCAAATAACTCCCTAAAAACTCCTAAAAAGCTCAAATAACTCCTTAAAAAGTCAAAATAACCCCAAATAACTCCCTAAAAATCCCTAGAAATCCAAATAATCCCCTAAAAACCCCAAATAACCCCCCAAAAACTCAAAATAAATCCCTAAAACCCCAAATAACCTCCTAAAAATCCCAAATAACCTCATAAAACCCCAAATACTCCCTAAATACCCCAAATAGCCCTCAAAAAAAATCCCTAAAAACCCCAAATAGCTCCCTAAAAACTACAAATAACCCCAAATAACCTCCTAAAAACCCCAAATAACTCCCTAAAACCCCAAATAACCTCCTAAAAATCCTAAATAATCCCCTAAAATCCCCAAATACTCCCTAAATACCCCAAAAAGCCCCCAAATAACTCCCTAAAAACCCCAAATAACCCCTTAAAAACACCCAATAACCCCCTAAAAACCCCAAACCACCCCAAATTCCCCCCAAATCTGTGTCCCAGCACCTCGGTGATGCCCAAGGGGATGTTGCCCACGTAGAGGCCGCCGCAGACAACCCCAAACAACTCCCTAAAAACCCCTAATAACCCCCTAAAAACCCCAAAAAAAACCCCAAATAACCCCCTAAAATCACTAAATAACCCCCTAAAAACCCCAAATAACCCCAAACCACCCCAAATTCCCCCCAAATCTGGTCCCAGCACCTCGGTGATGCCCAAGGGGATGTTGCCCACGTAGAGGTGTAGCAAACAACCCCCAATAACCCCAAATAAACCCATAAAAACCCCCAGAAAATCCCTAAAAACCCCAAATAACCTCCCAAAAACCCAATAAATCCCTAAAAACCCCAATTTCCCCCCCCAAATCTGGTCCCAGCACCTCGGTGATGCCGAAGGGATGTTGCCCACGTAGAGGCGCCGCAGACAACACCCAAATAAACCCCAAATAAACCCAAATAATTCCCTAAAAACCCCAAATAACCTCCCAAAAACCCCAAATAAATCCCTAAAAACCCCAAATTCCCCCCAAAAGCGTGTCCCAGCACCTCGGTGATGCCGAAGGGGATGTTGCCCACATAGAGGCATCGCAAACAACCCCCAAAAACCCCAAATAAACCCATAAAAACCCCAAATAACCCCAAATAAACCCCCAAATAACCCCAAATAACCCCCTAAAATCCCCAAATAACCCCCTAAAAACCCCAAATAAATCCCTAAAAACCCCAATTTCCCCCCAAATCTGGTCCCAGCACCTCGGTGATGCCCAAGGGGACGTTGCCCACGTAGAGGCGCCGCAAACAACACCATAAAAACCCCCTAAAAACCCCAAATAACCTCCTAAAAACCCCAGATAACCTCCCAAAAACCACAAATAATCCCCTAAAAACCCCAAATAAACCCCAAAATCCCCAGAAATTCCCCCAGAAGTCTCTCCCAGCACCTCGGTGATGCCCAAGGGGATGTTGCCCACGTAGAGGCACTGCAGACAACCCCAAACAACTCCCTAAAAACCCCTAATAACCCCCTAAAAACCCCCAAAAAACCCAAAATAATTCCCTAAAAACCCCAAAACAGCCCAGTTTCCCCCCAAAAGCCCGTCCCAGCACCTCGGTGATGCCGAAGGGGATGTTGCCCACGTAGAGGCATCGCAAACAACCCCCAAAACACCCCAAATAATCCCCTAAAAACCCCCAAAAAATCCCTAAAAACCCCAAATAACCCTTAAAAACCCCAAATAATTCCCTAAAAACTCCAATTTCCCCCCCAAAAGCGTGTCCCAGCACCTCGGTGATGCCCAAGGGGGATGTTGTCCACGTAGAGGCACTGCAGACAACCCCCAATAACCCCAAATAACTCCCTAAAAATCCCAAATAACCCCCTAAAATCCCCAAATAACCCCCTAAAATCCCCAAATAACCTCCCAAAAACCCTAAATAAATCCCTAAAAAACCCCAAATTTCCCCCAAATCTGGTCCCAGCACCTCGGTGATGCCCAAGGGGGATGTTGCCCACGTAGAGGCGCCGCAAACAACACCATAAAAACCCCCTAAAAACCCCAAATAACCTCCTAAAAAACCCCAGATAACCTCCCAAAAACCATAAATAAACCCCTAAAAACCCCAAATAAACCCCAAAATCCCCAGAAATTCCCCCAGAAGTCTCTCCCAGCACCTCGGTGATGCCCCAAGGGGATGTTGCCCACGTAGAGGCACTGCAGACAACCCCAAACAACTCCCTAAAAACCCCTAATAACCCCCTAAAAACCCCAAAAAACCCAAAATAATTCCCTAAAAACCCCAAAACAGCCCAGTTTCCCCCCAAAAGCGTGTCCCAGCACCTCGGTGATGCCGAAGGGGATGTTGCCCACGTAGAGGCATCGCAAACAACCCCCAAACAACCCCAAATAACTCCCTAAAAACCCCAAATAACCCCCTAAAAACCCCAAATAACCCCCTAAAAACCCCAAATAACCCCAAATAAACCCCAAATAATTCCCTAAAAACCCCAAACCACCCCAAATCTGGTCCCAGCACCTCGGTGATGCCGAAGGGGATGTTGCCCACGTAGAGGCGCCGCAGACAACACCATAAAAACCCCAAATAAACACATAAAAACCCCAAATAAACCCCAAAACACCCAAATAAATCCCTAAAAACCCCAAATTCCCCCCAAAAGCATGTCCCAGCACCTCGGTGATGCCGAAGGGGATGTTGCCCACGTAGAGGCGCCGCGCCTGCCGCGTCATCTGGCTGCCGACCACGGGCACCGGCGTGGGCGTCACCGCCAGCCCGTCCGGGGTCATGGTGGGCAGCAGCGCCGTGGCCGGGATCTGCCCCGCCGCTGGGGGGGGAACGGGGGGTTAGGGGGGCTTTGGGGGTCCTCAGGGGGTCCTGAGGGGGTTTGGGGTGGATTTCAGGGGGTTTGGGGTCTTTAGAAGGGGTTATGGGGGGTCCCAGGGGGGTCATGGTGGGCAGCAGCACCATGGCCGGGATCTGCCCCGCCGCTGGGGGGGGAAATGGGGGGTTAGGGGGGGTCCTGGGGGGGTTTGGGGGGTCCTCAGGGGGTCCTGAGGGGGTTTGGGGTGGATTTCAGGGGGTTTGGGGTCTTTAGAAGGGGTTATGGGGGGTCCCAGGGGGGTCACGGTGGGCAGCAGCGCCGTGGCCGGGATCTGCCCCGCCGCTGGGGGGGAAATGGGGGGTTACAGGGGTTTGGGGGGTCCTGGGGGGGTTTGGGGGGTCCTGAGGGGGTTTGGGGGGTCCTGAGGGGGTCCTGAGGGGGTTTGGGGGGATTTGGGGTCTCTAGGAGGGGTTGTGGGTGGGTTCTGGGGGGTTATATGGGGTCCTGAGGGGATTTGGGGTGGTTTGAGGGGATTTGGGGTCTCTAGGAGGGGTCACGGGTGGGTTCTGGGGGGATTCGGAGGGATCCTGAGAGGGTTTGAGGGGGATTGGAATGGATTTGGGGAGATTTGGGGTCTCCAGAAGGGGCTATGGGGGTTCCTGGGTGGGTTCGGGGGGGTCCCTGGGTGAATTTGGGGAGGGGTCTCACCCTGCATGGCCTTGTACTGCATGGGGGTGATGTGCTCGAAGCCGGGGGGGTTTGGGGGGGTCCCTGTGGGTCTGGGGGGGTCCCTGTGGGTCTGGGGGGGTTTGGGGGTTCCCAGCGGGTTCGGGGGGGTCCCGGTGAATTTGGGGAGGGGTCTCACCCTGCATGGCCTTGTACTGCATGGGGGTGATGTGCTCGAAGCCGGGGGGGGGGCACGTCCCAGTATTTCCGGATTTTCTTTTTCTTCTCGTGCCGGGGGGGAGCGGCTGGGGGGGGCGGGGGGGGTTGGGGAGGGGGCTGCACGGCCCAGCCCCCAGCACCCCAAAACAGACCAGAAATACAGAAAAATCCCCCCAAAACACCCCTAAAATACCCCAAAACACCCCCAAAAAATCCCCCAAAACACCCTGAAAATATCCCAAAAAAGCCAAAAAAATCCCCCCAAAAAAACCCAAAAAATTCCCCCAAAAAACACTCCCAAAAAAACAAAAAAAAAACCCCAAAACACACCCAAACCACCCTGAAAATATCCCAAAAAAGCCAAAAAAATCCCCCCAAAAAACCCCAAAAAATTCCCCCAAAATCTCTAAAAACACCCCCAAAGAAAAAAAAAAAACCAAAACACCCTGAAAATATCCCAAAAAAAAAAAACCACCCCAAAACACCCTGAAAACACCCAAAAAACCCCAAAAAACCCCAAAAAACCCCCCAAAATTCCCCAAAACACCCCAAAAAACCACCACCAAAAATACCCCCAAAAAAAACTCTAAAATGCCCCAAAAACACCAAAAAAACCACCCCAAAAAAATCCCCCAAAAATCCCCAAAAACACCCCGGAAACACCCCAAAAATACATTAAAAAAACCCCAAAAACTCCCAAAAACACCAAAAAATCCCCTCCAAAAAAACCTAAAATGCCCCAAAAAACCCCAAAAACACCCCCAAAATATTCCAAAAAATCCCCCCCAAAATGCCCCAAAACACCCCCAAAAAAAACTCCAGGAAAACCAAAAAAATCCCCCATAAAACCCCCAAAAAACGCTTCAAAAAAAATCAAAAAAATCCCTAAAAACTTCCCCAAAAACCACTCCCAAACCAAAAAAAAATTCCCCCAAAAATGCCCCAAAACATCCCCAAAAACCCCGAAAAACACCCCAAAATCTCCCCCAAAAATACCCAAAATCCCCCAGAAAATTCCCCAAAATCCCCCAAAAAAAATCTAAAAATCCCCCCAAAATTCTGAAAACCCCCCAAAATTCCAAAAATCCCCCCAAAAACTCACCAAAAATCCCCAAAATCCCCCCAAAAATTCCCCAAAATTCTGAAAATCCCCCCCAAAACCCCAAAATCCCCCAGAATCCCCCCAATCCCGGCCTCACCTCAGGGGTCCCGAGAGGCTCAGGGGTGACCTGTGGGGGAGGGGCGATGTCAGAAGGGCTGCCACCCCCAAAGTGTCCCCAAAGTGTCCCCAAAGTGTCCCCAAAGTGTCCCCAAAGTGTCCCCAAGGTGTCCCCAAAGTGTCCCCAAAGTGTCCCCAAGGTGTCCCCAAAGTGTCCCCAAAGTGTCCCCAAGGTGTCCCCAAGGTGTCCCCAAAGTGTCCCCAAGGTGTCCCCAAAGTGTCCCCAAGGTGTCCCCAAGGTGTCCCCAAAGTGTCCCCAAGGTGTCCCCAAGGTGTCCCCAAGGTGTCCCCAAGGTGTCCCCAAAGTGTCCCCAAGGTGTCCCCAAGGTGTCCCCAAGGTGTCCCCAAAGTGTCCCCAAGGTGTCCCCAAAGTGTCCCCAAGGTGTCCCCAAGGTGTCCCCAAAGTGTCCCCAAGGTGTCCCCAAGGTGTCCCCAAGGTGTCCCCAAAGTGTCCCCAAAGTGTCCCCAAGGTGTCCCCAAAGTGTCCCCAAGGTGTCCCCAAAGTGTCCCCAGAGTGTCCCCAAAGTGTCCCCAAAGTGTCCCCAAAGGGTCCCCAAAGTGTCCCCAGAGTGTCCCCAAAGTGTCCCCAAGGTGTCCCCAAGGTGTCCCCAAAGTGTCCCCAAAGTGTCCCCAGAGTGTCCCCAAGGTGTCCCCAAAGTGTCCCCAAGGTGTCCCCAAGGTGTCTCCAATGTCCCTGAATGTCCCCAAAGTGTCCTCAAAGTCCCTAAAGTGTCCCTGATGTCCCTCAATGTCCCCAAAGTGTCCCCAAAGTGACCCCAATGTCCCTGAATGACCCAAAGATGTCGTCAATGTCCCCAAGGTGTCCTCAATGTCCTGAGGGTGTCCCCAATCCCCCCAAGATTGTCCCTAGACTGTCCCCAAGGTGTCCCCAAGGTGTCCCTGAGGTCCCTCAATGTCCCCAAGGTGTCTTCAATGACCCAAGGTGTCCCCAATGTCCCCAAAGTGTCCCCAAAGTCCCCAAAGTGTCACCAAAGTCCCCAAAGTGTCCCCAAAGTGTCCCCAATGTCCCCAGTGCTGCCTCCAGACTGTCCTCAATGTCCCCAGTGTATCCTTAGACTGTCCCCAGACTGTCCCCAATGTCCCCAAAGTGTCCCCAATGTCCTCATGGTGTCTCTCGACTGTCCCCAGACTGTCCCCAATGTGTCTCCAATGTCCCCCATACGTCCTTAGACTGCTCCCCAGACTGTCCCCAAGGTGTCCCTAAGGTGTCCCCAAGGTCCCCAATACATCTCTAGACTGTCCTCAGTGTCCCCACTGGCCCCAAAGTGTCCCCAATGTCCCTGTGGTACCTGCGCTGGTCGCGGTTGTGGGGCTGTCCCCGTGTCCCCACTGCCCCGGGGCTGTCCCCAATGTCCCAGATGTGTCCCTAGGTGTGTCCCCAATGTCCCCAAGGTGTCCCCAATGTCCCCAGGCTGTACCTGTGGCGCCGGCGGTCCCTGCAGACGCTGCGCTGGTCGCGGTTGTGGGGCTGTCCCCGTGTCCCCAGTGTGTCCCACTGCCCCGGGGCTGTCCCCAATGTCCCAGATGTGTACCTAGCTGTGTCCCCAATGTCCCCAGGCTGTCCCCAGGCTGTACCCACTGCCCCAGGGCTGTCCCCAATGTCCCCAATGTCCCCAGGCTGTACCTGCGGCGCCGGCGGTCCCTGGAGACGCTGCGCTGGTCGCGGTTGTGGGGCTGTCCCCGTGTCCCCACTGCCCCAGGGCAGTCCCAGCCTGTCCCTAGCTGTGTCCCCACTGTCCCCAAGGTGTCCCCAATGTCCCCAATGTCCCCAGGCTGTCCCTTTGGTACCTGTGGCGCCGGCGGTCCCTGGAGACGCTGCGCTGGTCGCGGTTGTGGGGCTGTACCAGTGTCCCCACTGCCCCGGGGCTGCCCCGGGGCAGTCCCAGCCTGTCCCTAGGTGTGTCCCCACTGTCCCCAATGTCCCCAATGATGTCCCCAATGTCCCCAGGCTGTACCTGCGGCGCCGGCGGTCCCTGCAGACGCTGCGCTGGTCGCGGTTGCGGCGCTCCCGGGAGCGGCTGCGCCCAGTGTGTCCCACTGTCCCTAGCTGTGTCCCCAATGTCCCCAAGGTGTCCCCAATGTCCCCAATGTCCCCAGGCTGTACCTGCGGCGCCGGCGGTCCCTGCAGACGCTGCGCTGGTCGCGGTTGCGGCGCTCCCGGGAGCGGCTGTGCCCAGTGTGTGCCCAGTGTGTCCCACTGCCCCAGGGCTGTCCCAGCCTGTCCCCACTGTCCCCAAGGTGTCCCCAATGTCCCCAAGGTGTCCCTTTGGTACCTGCGGCGCCGGCGGTCCCTGGAGACGCTGCGCTGGTCGCGGTTGTGGGGCTGTACCAGTGTCCCCACTGCCCCAGGGCAGTCCCAGCCTGTCCCTAGCTGTGTCCCCACTGTCCCCAAGGTGTCCCCAATGTCCCCAATGTCCCCAGGCTGTCCCTTTGGTACCTGCGGCGCCGGCGGTCCCTGCAGACGCTGCGCTGGTCGCGGTTGCGGCGCTCCCGGGAGCGGCTGTCCCCACTGCCCCGGGGCTGTCCCCAATGTCCCAGATGTGTCCCTAGGTGTGTCCCCACTGTCCCCAAGGTGTCCCCAATGTCCCTTTGGTACCTGCGGCGCCGGCGGTCCCTGGAGACGCTGCGCTGGTCGCGGTTGCGGCGCTCCCGGGAGCGGCTGCGCCGTTTGCGGTCGCGGCTGCGGGAGCGGCTGTGGGAGCGCTTGCGGTGCCGGTTCTCCTTGTCGCGCTCTGGGGACGGCGTTACAGGGGTCACAAACACCCAAAACGATTTAAAAAGGGCAAAAAGAACCCCGAAAATTTGAAACCGACTGAAAAAAAACCCACAAAGACCCTGAAAAAATCCCCAAAAACCCAAAACCAGAGGGCAGAAATAACCCCAAACCACCCAGGTCTCCTTGTCGCGCTCTGGGGACGGGGTTAAAGAGGTCAGAAAAACCAAAAGATGACAAAAAAGGGCAAAAAGAACCCCGAAAAATTATAAAGTAGCTCGAAAAGCACAAAGTAAGCCCAGAAAGTCAAAAAAAAATCAGAAATCAGAGCCCTGGAATGACCCCGAACCCACTGGGTCTCCTTGTCACGCTCTGGGGAGAGAGTTAAAAATGTCAAAAAAACCAAAAAAATGAAAAGGAAGGGCAAAAAGAACCCTGAACATTATAAAATAGCTGGAAAAGCACAAAGTAAAGCCAGAAAATCCCAAAAAAATCAGAATTCAGAGCCCTGGAATGACCCCGAACCCACTGGGTCTCCTTGTCGCGCTCTGGGGAGAGAATTAAAAAGGTCAAAAAAACCAAAAAAATGACAAAAAAAGGCAAAAAGAACCTCAAGAAATTATAAAATAGCTCAAAAAGCACAAAATAAACCCAGAAAATCCCAAAAAAAATAAGAAATCAGAGCCCTGGAATGACCCCCGAACCCCACTGGGTGTCCTTGTCACGCTCTGGGGAGAGAATTAAAAATGTCAAAAAAACCCCAAAAATAAAGAAAGGACAAAAAGAACCCCCAAAAAGTTATAAAGTAGCTCGAAAAGCACAAAACAAACCCAGAAAAATAAAAAAAAAAAAACCCAAAAGCAGAGCTCCAAAATAACCGTGAATCCCCCAGTTCTCCTTGTCACACTCTGCAGAGAGAGTTAAAAATGTCAAAAAAACCCAAAAAATTTTATAAAGGGCAAAAAGAATCCCAAAAAATTATAAAGTAGCTCAAAAAAGCACAAAGTAAACCCAGAAAATGAAAAAAACCCCAGAAATCAGAGCCCTGGAATGACCCCAAACCACCCAGTTCTTCTTGTCATGCTCTGAGGAGAGAATTAAAAAGGTCAAAAAACCAAAAAAAAAGCAAAAAAAGGGCAAAAAGAAGCCCAGAAAATTATAAAATAGCTGGAAAAGCACAAAATAAACCCAGAAAATTAAAAAAAAAACAGAAATCAAAGCCCTGGATGACCCTGAACCCAGCAGTTCTTGTCATACTTTAGGGAAGGGGTTAAAAAATTAAAAAAAAAACCAAAAAAAATTTAAAAAGGGCAAAAAAGATCCCCCGAAATAAAAAAAAACTCAAAAAGCACAAAAATAAACTCAGAAAATTTTTAAAAAAGCCCAAAAAACCCCAAAAATAGAGTTCTGAAACAACCATGAATCCAGATTTTCTTTGTCACACTCTGGGGAGGGGGTTAGGGAGGTCAAAAAAACCCCAAAAAATACAAAAAAGGGCAAAAAGAATGCTAAAAATAATTTTTAAAAAGAGACAAAACACAAAAACTCTGAGAAAATTCCCAAAAAAATCAAAAACAGAGCCCTAAAATTACCCTGAATCCCTTGGTTCTCCTCGTCAAGGGGTCAAGGGGGTAAAAAACCCAAAAAAACCAAAAAAAAACCCAAAAAACCACAAAACAAAAAAAAAAAAAAACCAAAAAAAAATTTTAAAGAACTGAAAAGACAGCAAAAAGCCCAAAAACCCCAAAATCACCCCAAATCCCCCCAAATCACCTCAAAATCCTCCAAAATTAACCCCAAAATCACCTCCAAGACAACCCCAAATTCCCTCCAAAACTAACTCCCAACCTACCCCAAAATAACCCCAAAAATCTCCCTAAATAACTCTGAAATCCCCCCCCAAAATCACCCCAAATTCCCCCCAACATAAACCCAAAATCCCCCCTAAATAACCCCAAAATTTTCTCAAAATCCCCCCTAAATAACCCTAAATTCCCCCCAAAATTAACTCCAAATTCCTCCAAAATAACCCCAAAAATCCCCCTAAATAACTCTGAAATCCCCCCCAAAATCACCCCAAATTCCCCCCAAAATCTTCTCAAAATCCCCCCTAAATAACCCTAAATTCCCCCCAAAATTAACTCCCAAATTCCCCAAAATTAACTCCCAAATTCCTCCAAAATAACTCCAAAAACCCCCCTAAATAACTCTGAAATCCCCTGAAATCCCCCCCAAAATAACCCCAAATTTCCCCCTAAATAACTCTGAAATCCCCCCCAAAATTAACCCAAATTTTCCCCTAAATAACTCTGAAATCCCCCCCAAAATCCCCCCAAATTTCCCCCAAAATCACCCCAAAGTCCCCCCCAAAATAACCCCAAAATCCTCCCTAAATAAGCCCCAAAATCCCCCCAAAATGACCCAAAATCCCCCCAAAATCACCCAAACCCCCCCAAAATGGGGGGCCCCGACCCTGCCCATGAGGAGACCCCAACCCCCCCCAAAAACAAAACGGGGACACCGCGACCCCCCCCCAAATTTGGGGGTGAAAACCGGGGGGACCCCAAATTGGGGGGAGGGGGGGGCATGAAGAGGGACCCCAAATTTGGGGGGGGGGACCCCAAATTGAGGGGGGATAAATAAAAAATGGGGGGGACCCCAAATTGAGGGGGGGGGGCGGCCACAAAACGGAACCCCAAATTGAGGGGGGGGGCAAAAAATGAACGAGACCCCAAAATTGGGGAGGGGGTCCCGAAGAGGGAAATTGAGGAGGGGTCAAAATTTGGGGTACCCCAAATTGAGGGGGGGGGGGGGTCAGAACCGAGGGGAACCCCCCCAAAATCGCGTGGGGGCGGGGCGGGGGGCGTGGCCTGTCCGTGAGGGGAGCGCTCCCCTCCCCCTCCCCCCCCCCTCACACCGGGGTCGCCCCGTGAGGCGCGGGGGGGGGCGGGGCCGGTACCTTGCTTGTTCTCGTTCAGCTGCCGCTCGAACTCGTCGAAGTCGGACATGGCGGCGGCGGCGGAGCCCTGGGGGAGCCCTCGGGGAGCCCTCACGGAGCCCTCACGGAGCCCTCACGGAGCCGCCGCTGCCTCCCGCTCCTCTCCGGGCCGCGCTCAGGCCGCGCTCGGCTGCGCTCGGCCACTTCCGGCCGCGCTCGGCCACTTCCGGCGCCGCTCGGCCCTCGCTCGGCGCTTTCCGCCTCAGCTTCGGCGCCTTTCCGCCGCGCTTCGGGTTTTTCCGTCACCGCTCGGGTTTTTCCGCTAATGATCGATGATTTTCGGCCTCGCTCGGGTTTTTCCGCGCGGGCTCGCAGCTTTCCGTCAGTGTCCGGGTTTTTCCGCTACCGATCGGCGCTTTCCGCTCGTGCTCGGCGCTTTCCGGTTCCGGTCGCCGTCCGCCGCCGTTCCGGGCGCGCTCGGTTCTCCCCCGTTGCCGTTCGCCGCTTCCCGCCGCCGTTCCGGGCCCTCTGAACCGTTTTCCGTCACTTTTCGCCGTTTTCCGTCCCTTTTGGCCGCTTTCCCTCCCCGTTCGCACCCCCTCAGCTCCCCTACGTCACTTCCACCGGGGCCCGCTCAACTTCCGGCGGCCGCCCCCGGTAAAACCAGGCCCTCCGGTTGGCCCCGCCCCCTCCGGTGCGGCCCCGCCTCTTTCTCTGTTTGTCCCGCCCCTTTCCGCGCTGGCCCCGCCCCCTCCCCTCAGGGCCGCTTTTGGCGGGAAACGGGAGCGGCGATGGCGCCCCCTGGCGGCCGGCGGGAATTCTCGCGCAGGGCGCGAATCTCGCGAGGTTTCACTTTCTGGGGGAGATTTTCCCCCTTTTTTTCGGGTTTTGCCTCAAAATCCTCCCCGAGGGGAGCCCAGAGGGAGCCCGGGGGGGTCTGGGGGGATTTGGGGGGATTTGGGGGGGATTTGGATATCCCTGATTTTGGGGAGTCCCCGGGATGAGGAGAAAAATGGGAAAATTGGGGAAAAAATCGGGAAAATTGGGAAAAATTGGGGGAAAATTTGGATTTTTTTTGTTTTTTGGGATGAGCACGGGCAGGGACACCCGTGGGAATGTGGGAAATGGGGGGGGAAATGTGAAAAACCCCAAGAAAATGGGGGGGAAAGCGAGTTAAATGGGATAAAAACGGGAAAAATTGGAAAAAAACCCCAAAAATCGGGAAAAAACCCGAGTTAAACGGGATAAAAAAAGAGAAAATGGGAAAAAAACAGGGAAAACAATAAAAAAATGGGGGAAATGGGAATAAAACTGAGGAAATTGAGAAAAATCTCTGGGGAAAATGGGAATAGAGTGGGAAAAAATGGGGGGGAAATGGGGGAAATTGGGAAAAACCGGGGGGAAATGGGGGGAAAATGGGGGAAATTGGGAAAAACTGGGGGGAAATGGGGGGAAAATGGGGGAAATTGGGAAAAACTGGGGGGAAATGGGGGGAAAATGGGGGAAATTGGGAAAAACTGGGGGGAAATGGGGGAAATGGGATTTCCGACGCCGGAGAGAGGTGGGCAACCACGGCCAGGAGACACCGTGGGGACACCGGGGACACCTCGGGGACGTGTCCTGGGCCAGGGGACACCCTGGAGACACCTTGGGGACACCTTGGGGACACCACGGGGGACACCCCGGGGACACCACGGGACCACAACTGGGCCACCTTGGGGACACCTCCTGAGCCTGGGGACAGTGGGGACACCTTGGGGACACCTTGGGGACACCTCCTGAGCCAGGGGACACCTTGGGGACATCCTGAGAACAGAGGGGACACCTCGGGGACGTGTCCTGACCCTGGGGACACCTTGGAGACATGTCCTGAGCCAGGGGACAGTGGGGGACACCCTAGGGACACCTCGGGGACGTGTCCTGGGCCAGGGGACACCCTGGGGACACCTTGGGGACATTGTGAAGACAGCACGGGGACATCCTTGGGACACCCCGAGACCACAACTGAGCCACCCTGGGGACACGTCCTGACCCTGGGGACACTGTGGGGACACTGTGGGGACACCTCCTGAGCGTGGGGACACCCTGGGGACACCTTGGGGACATCCTGGGGACACCACAGGACCACAACTGGGACACCTCAGGGACGTGTCCTGAGCCAGGGGACAGTGGGGACACCCCGGGGACACCTTGGGGACACCTTGGGGTCACCTTGGGACCACAAATGGGCCACCCTGGGGACGTGTCCTGAGCCAGGGGACACCTTGGGGACATCCTGGGGACACCCCCGGGGACACCCCGGGGACACCGTGGGGACAGCCGGTGGCCGAGGCCATTGGGGACACGCTGGGCCATCGGTGGCCCCGGGGCTGGGGACACTCGGGGGTCCCGCCCCCCCCCCTCGGTGCTCATTTTTTTGGGGGTAATTATTAAAGTTTTTATAATTACTAAAAAAATTTGGGGTTGTTTTCCTCGTGACCCATCCCCCAAACCCACCCGAGACCCCCTCCCAGAACCCCAAACACCGATGCCCCTCCCCCCACCGATGCCCCTCCCCCACCCCACGCCCCCTCCCCCACCCCCTCGAGTTTATTCCTTTTTTTTTTGTTTGTTTTTCCCGATTTATTTGGGTTTTTACCGTTTTTTTTCCGGAACCTTCCGGCTCCGCCCGTACAGCCCGGCCGCGGCCCCTCCCCCACCCCGCCCCTCCCCCCGCCCCTCCCCCACCGCAGGACCCCCATCCCGGGGTGGGGGAGGGGCGGCTGCGAGAGCTCCCGGGGATTGGGGGGGCGGAGCTGGCACCGCTGGGGGGCGGGGCCGAGCCCCGGTGTCCGTCTGTCCATCGGGCCAGGTGCCCAGGTGTCCGTCTGTCCAGGTGTCCATCTGTCCATCAGACAGGTGTCCATTGGGCCAGGTGTCCATCTGTCCGTCAGCCTAAGTGTCCATCCGTCCATCAGGCCAGGTGTCCATGGCTCCAGGTGTCCATCTGTCCATCTCTCCCTCGGCCAGGTGTCCATCTGTCCATCAGACAGGTGTCCATCTGTCCAGGTGTCCATCTGTCCGTCAGCCTAAGTGTCCATCTGTCCATCAGGCCAGGTGTCCATGGCTCCAGGTGTCCATCTGTCCATCTCTCCCTCGGCCAGGTGTCCATCTGTCCATCGGCTCGGGCGTCCATCTGTCCGTGTGTCCCTCTGTCCGTCACCAGGGACGCCCCGGCCTCGCTGTCACCGCCCGTCCGCTCCATTATTGACCAACTGCAGCCATTTTGGAGCCGTTTTGGGTCAGAATTTGCCCTTTCCCACCTTGTGCCACACCTGTGCCAGCTGTGCCACACCTGTGTGACCCCTTCTGCCACACCTGTGACATCTGTGCCACAAACTGTGCCACCTCCTTGTGCCACCACCTTGTGCCAGCTGTGCCACACCTGTGTGACCCCTTCTGCCACAAACTGTGCCACACCTTGCGCCACACCTGTGCCACACCTGTGCCGGCTGTCCCGGCCTCACTGCGCCCCCGCTGTCCCCGCTGTCCCCGGTGTCCCCGGCGTGCCCCGGCAGCGGTGCCGCCGCAGCGCCGCGGCGCGGGCGAAGCTCCTGCGGCAGCGCGGGCAGCGCGCCCGGCGCTCGTGGCCGCGCAGGTGCCGCGCGATGGAGCCCAGGTAGAAGAAGCTCTTACCGCACCTCTCGCACCGGTACACGCGCTCGCCCAGGTGCCGCCGCCGGTGCTCCAGCAGGTTCCCGCGGAAGCGGAACGTGGCCCCGCAGGTGCGGCAGCGCCGCGGCCGCGCCGCCCGGTGCCGCCGCAGGTGCTCGGCCAGCCCGGCGGCGTGGGCGCAGCGCTTGGCGCACAGCGGGCAGCGCGCCCCGGCCCGGCGCCGCCGCGGCACCGCCGCCGCCCCGGGGAAGGCGCGGCAGCAGCGCCGGTGCCGCCGCAGCAGCGCCGCGGCCCAGAAGCGCCGGCCGCAGGCGCCGCAGCGCGCCGGGCGCCGCCGCAGGGTGCCGCCGCCGGTGCCGCAGCAGCTCCCGGGCGCCCGAGCAGCAGCGGCCGCAGGCCAGGCACCGCGCCGGCCGCGCCAGGTGCACGTACTTGTGCGTCACCAGCGCCAGGAACCGCTTGAAGCTGCGCCCGCAGGTGCCGCAGGCGAAGCGCCCGGAGTGGGGAGCGGCTGGCGGCTCCTCGGCCTCGTCGGTGAGCGGAGCTGCCGGCGGGTGGCGGCGCCGGGCGCACCAGGCGGTGCCACACCAGGTTCTCCAGGAAGCCGAAGACCTGCCCGCAGGCGCCGCAGCCGCGCGGGCGCTCGGGGAGGCGCTGCCCGCAGGCGCCGCAGCCCGGTGGTGCCGCCGGTGCCGCCTCACCGGCACCACGGTGCAGCTGCCGGTGGCGCGTGAGGCTCTGCGGGTAGCCGAAGGCCTTGCCGCAGAGCTCGCAGCGGTAGGGCCGCTCGCGGGTGTGCACCACGCGGTGCTTGCGCAGGTGGAAGGACTCGCGGAAGCGCTTGCCGCACACGGCGCACTCGTGCGGCTTCTCGCCCGTGTGGATGCGCTCGTGCCGCCGCAGCGTCTCGCGCCGCCCGAAGGCGCGCCCGCACACGCCGCAGCCGAAGCTGCGCCCGCCGCCCGGTGCCGCGCTCCTCGTGGCGTTGCTGGCGTTGTTGCCGGCGTTGCCGGCGCCGTTCCCGTCCCCGTGGGCGCGGC
Source organism: Passer domesticus (assembly GCF_036417665.1). NCBI lineage: Eukaryota > Metazoa > Chordata > Aves > Passeriformes > Passeridae > Passer > Passer domesticus. Next base: position 99,693 of record NW_026989930.1, on the reverse strand, counting down.
GGTGGCGCAGCAGGCTCTGCGGCGCGGCGTAGGCCTTGCCGCACAGCTCGCAGCGGTGCGCGGGCCGCGGCGCGCCGTGGCTCAGCTGGTGCCGCAGCAGGTAGGCGGCGTGGCGGAACTCCTTGCCGCAGACGGCGCAGGGCAGGCGCCGCGCCGGCGCCGCGTGCGTGGTGCGCTCGTGCCGCGTCAGGCTCTCGCGGCGGTTGAAGGCGCGGCCGCAGGCGCCGCAGGCGAAGGGCTTCTCGCCCGTGTGGATGATCTGGTGCTGCGCCAGGTGGCTCGGCTTCTTGAACGCCTTCCAGCACAGCGCGCACCGCAGCGGGCCCTCGGCGCCCGGCGCTGCCGCGGCGGCGGGCGCGGCGCCCGGCACGCCCGCCACCAGCGCCGCCACGCCCAGCCCCGGGGCCACGCCCAGCCCCGGCGCCACGCCCAGCCCCGGGGCCACGCCCACCCCGGTGGGCACCACGCCCACCCCCGCGGTGGCCACGGTGACCCCGGCGGTGCCGCGCAGGGCGCCGAGCCGGCCGGGCGCCGCCGCGTTGATGGCGCTGGGCGTGGCATTGACGTTGGCCACCACGCCCACCCCGCTGGCCACCACGGTCAGGGCGTTGGCCCCGCTGATGTTGGCCAACACGTTGACCCCGTTGGGTGCCAGGGTGACCCCACTGGCCGCATTGACCCCACTGGGTGCCACGTTGATCCCGTTGACCCCGCTGGCCACTGTGCTGACCGCGCTGGTCACCACGTTGACCCCACTGGCCAACACGTTGACCCCGTTGGGTGACACGTTGACCCCGTTGGCTGTGCTGACCCCACTGGCCACTAGATTGACCCCACTGGCCACTGCGCTGACCCCGGTGGCCGCGTTGACCCCACTGGCCACCGTGTTGACCCCATTGGCCGCTGTGTTGACCCCATTGGGGGCCACGTTGACCCCGCTGGCCGCATTGACCCCACTGACCACAGCATTGACCCCGTTGGGCGCTGTGTTGACCCTGTTGACCCCACTGGCCACCGCGTTGACCCCATTGGCTGTGTTGACCCCCATTGGCCGCCGCGTCGACCCCAATGGGTGCCGTGTTGACCCTGCTGGGTGCCACGTTGATTCTATTGGCCGCGTTGACCTCGTTGGGCGCCACATTGACCCCACTGGCCACCACGTTGACCCCGTTGGCCGCCGCGTTGACCCCGTTGGCCGCGTTGAGCCCGTTGGCCAACGCGTTGACCCCATTGATCCCAGTGGTCACCACGTTGACCCCGTTGGGCGCCGCGTTGACCCCGTTGGCCGTGTTGACCCCACCGGCCATGGCATTGACCCCGTTGGGCGCCGCGTTGACCCCATTGACCCCACTGCCCACCACGTTGACCCCGTTGGGCGCCGCGTTGACCCCGTTGGCTGAGTTGACCCCGTTGGCCATGGCATTGACCGCACTGGCCACCGCGTTGACCCCGCTGGCCCCGCCGGGCGCGCCCGCCCGCGGCTCGCGGCCGTCGGCGCGGTGGCAGCGCCGGTGCCGCACCAGGCTGGAGCCGTGGCTGTAGGCGCGGCCGCAGGTGCGGCACTCGTAGGGCCGCGCCCCCTCGGCCCCGCCCGGCCCCGCCCGGGGCCCGCGGGCGCAGCCGAAGCGCCGCTCCACCAGCAGCCGCAGCCGCCGGAAGTAGCCGCGCTCCTCCTTGGCCTCGGGGGGGCGGCGCCGGGGGCGGCGCGGGGCCGCGCTTGAGGCCGCCCCCAGACCCAAAAAGGTGCTGGTGGCCCGACAGGTCCACGATGCCCCACTGGGGGGCGGGGAAGGCGCCCCCCGCCTCAAAGAGGGGCTGGGGAGGGGGCGGCAGAGGGGGCGGGGGGAATGGGGACCCCACCAGCGACCCCCCCCCAGCCAGGGGACCCCCCCCCGAGGGCGCCCTCGGGTTTTTTGGGGTGGGGGGAGGGGGAGGAGGAGGAGGAGGAGGAGGAAGGCTCGGGTTTGTGCTTGGGGAGGGGGCCGCGCTCGAAGGGGGGCGGCGCGGGGTACTCGAAGTGGGGAGGGGGCAGCGGCAGCGCCTTGTGGGTGGGGGGCGGCTCGAAGGGCTCGGGGGGCTCGGGGCGCTGCTGGTGCGTCAGGAACTCCAGGAAGTCGAAGGGGTACGCGGGAACGCGCCGCCCTCGTCGCTCACGTTCGCCTCCATGGCCGGGGGGGGCCGGCCTGAGGGGGTCCTGGGGGGGGGGGCGGCCCGGGGGTCCCGCAGCCCCCGGGGGCGGCTCTGGGGAGGCTGGGGGGGGCTGGGGGAGGCTGGGGGGGGGGGGGTGGGCACTCACCTGGGGGGTCGCGGGGGGGTCCCGAGCCCCCCAACCCCGCTCGGCCGGGCCGGGCCGGACGCGCCGCCCCCGCCGGAAGCGGAAGCGGGAGGGGTCACGTGAGGACGGGCCCCGCTGAGCTGCCCCGCCCTCTTTTTTTCCCCCCCCCTCAGGGAGGGTCCCGGGGATGGCGGGACCCCTCCCCACGTTAAACCGGGGGGGGTTTCGGGACCCCCCGAGCGGCGCCGGGAGGGGAATTTGGGGCCTTGCCCTCACCCAAGATGGCGCCGGCGCCGCCGCCTGCCCCGCCAAGATGGCGGCCGGAGACAAGATGGCGGCGGCCGCCCTCAACAAAGATGGCGGCCGAGGACTTGGGACCAATCAGAGCCGCGGGTCCGGAGCTGGCCACGCCCCCGAGGTGGGGGGGGTGAATTTGGGGAAGGGTCGGGGGGCTCTGTGACGTCACCGGGGCAGGGCAGAGGAGGGGGCGCTCCTGGTTCCCCCCCCTTTTTTCCCGCCGCCATTTCCGGGCGCGGCCCCTTTAAGAGCGCCCCGCACGTGCGGCCCCGCGTGCCGCCGGCCCCCGCCCCCGGCCCCGCCCGCTCCCCATTGGCCCGAACTGGGTCAGGCCCCGCCCCTCGCGCCCTTCCCCGTTGGCCCAATGTAGGTCAGGCCACGCCCCCCGCATGGCCGCGCCGCCTGACCGCGGCCACGCCCCCCGCGCGCTCATTGGCCGCGCCGGGCGCCAGAGGCGTGGCCGCGCGAGGGGGCGTGGCTTTCCTCCTCTGCGCTCTGGGGGCGTGGCTTGGGGCGGCGCCGACCAATGGGAGGCGCGCAGCGTGCGCGGGGAGGGCGGGGTTTGTTCCCAGAGGGGCGTGGCTACGGCAGGGAGCAGGCGGGGATTGGCGGGCGGCGGGAGGGGCGGGGCCGGCGGAGGGCACGCCCCCTCACGGGCGCAGCGCCCCCCGCGGGGCTCGGGGAACCGGGAGGGACCGGGAGGGACCGGGAGGGACCGGGACAGGGACAGGACCGGGACCGGGACAGGACCGGGACAGGACCGGGACAAGGTGGGGAACGGAACCGGGACCCGAACCGGGATCGGAACGGGCGGGGGGGACACCGGGACCGGGACAGAACCGGGAGGGACCGGGACAGGAGCGGGACCGGAACCAGGACAGGACCGGGACAGGACCGGGACCGGGACAAGGTGGGAAACGGACCGGGACCGGAATCGGAACCGGGACACGAACCAGGGACAGGGACCGGGGACAGGGAGGGACCGGGACAAGGTGGGGAACGGACCGGGACAGAACCGGGATCGGAACGGGCGGGGGGGACACCGGGACCGGGATCAGAACCGGGACCGGGACAGAACCGGGAGGGACCGGGACAGGAGCGGGACCGGGACAAGGTGGGGAACGGAACCGGGACCGGGATCGGAACCGGGACCGGAACCGGGGACAGGGAGGGACCGGGACAGGACCGGGACAGAACCGGGACAAGGTGGGGAACGAACCGGGACCGGGATCGGAACGGGGGAGGGGAACCGGGATCGGAACCGGGACCGGGGGTGGGAAACGGGACTGGAACCGGGAGGGACCGGGACAGGACCGGGACAAGGTGGGGAACGGGACCGGACCGGGAACAGGGACAGGAGGAGGACACCGGTACCGGAACCGGGATCGGAACCGGGACTGGAACCGGCTAGAACCGGGAGGGACACCGGGATTGGGGGGGACCGGACCGGGACCGGGACAGGGGAACCGGGACCGGAACCGGGACCGGGAACGGGACCGGGAACGGAACCGGGAGGGGACCGGGACAGGGACGGGGGGGGAGAACGGGACCGGACCGGGACCGGAACCGGGGCTGGAACGGGGGCCCGGGGTCCCTGCGCCCCTCCCCCCCCCGTTCCCGGTGTCCCCTCCCCCACCCGGGGGGGTTCACGCGAGGTGAAGCCGCACGTGGGGGCGGGGGATCCCCCCACGTGACCGCCGCACGTGCGCGCCCCCCATCGCCCCTCCCCCTCCCTCCCCGCCGTGGCCCCGCCCCCTCCCCTCGCCCCTCCCCCCGTCACGTGCGGGGGGGAGGGGTCGGGGAAGGGGGTCACGTGGGGCGGTCACGTGGGGCGGGGGTTTGGGGAGGGGGCGGCGACCCCCGGGGATGGGGTGGGGGGAGGGGGGATCTTGGGGGATTTTTGGGGGATTTTTGGGGGGGGATTTGGGGCGGTTTTGAGGCATTTTGGGGGGATTTGGGACATTTTGGGGGGGTTTGGGGGGATTTGGGGAAATTTTGGGGGGATTTGGGGCGTTTTTGGGGGATTTGGGGGATTTGGGGAAGGGGCTTTGGAGAGGGGGGGTTTGGGGAATTTTAGGGGAGGAAATTGGGGAATGTTTGGGGGGATTTGGGGGCGTTTTTGAGGCATTTTGGGGGGATTTGGGACATTTTGGGGGGGGTTGGGGGGATTTGGGGAAATTTTGGGGGGGATTTGGGGCATTTTGGGAAATATTTCGGGCATTTTTAGGGCAGGGATTTGGGGGTTTGGAGATTTTTGGGGGGATTTGGGGCATTTTGGGGGAAGAGAACTGAGAGATTTGGGGAAAATTCGGGGGATTTTGGGGGGATTTAGGGCATTTTAGGAGAAGGATTTTGGGAAATTTGGTTGGAATTTGGGGATTTTGGGGGGATTTGGGGTATTTGGGGAAGGGGCTTTGGAGAGGGGGGTTTGGGGAATTTTAGGGGAGGAAATTGGGGAATTTTGGGGGGGATTTGGGGCATTTTAGGGGAAAGATTTTGGGAATTTTTGGGGAGGGAATTGGGGTATTTTGGGCAGAATTGGGGTAATTTTATGGGAGGGATTTGGGGCATTTTAGGGGAAAAAAAAAGAAAATGTTTTTAGGTGAAAAATTTGGGGCAGTTTGGGTGAAATTGGGGCATTTGGGGAAGGGGATTTGGGGTGTTTTGGGGTAAAGATTGGAGAGATTTTTGGGGGGAGAATTTGGGGCGTTTTGGGGCAAAATTGGGGCATTTTTAGGGGCAGGATTTTGGAGCATTTGGGGCAAAATTTGGGCATTTTTAGGGCAGGATTTTTGGGGAGATTTGGGGCATTTTGGGCAGTATTGGAGCATTTTTGGGGAACATTTGGGGCATTTTTAGGGACAGGATTTTGGGGCATTTTGGGCAGAATTGTGACATTTTTAGGGACAGGATTTTGGAGCGTTTTGGGCAAAATTTGGGCATTTTTAGGGCAGGATTTGGGGGGGATTTGGGGCATTTTGGGGAGCATTTGGGGCGTTTTTAGGGGCAGGATTTTTGGCAAAATTTGGGCATTTTTCGGCCAGGATTTTGGGGCATTTTGAGCAGAATTGGGGCATTTTTAGGGCCAGGATTTTGAGCAAAATTTGGGCATTTTTAGGGGCAGGATTTTGGGGGGAGAATTTGGGGCATTTTGGTCAAAATTGGGGCATTTTTAGGGCAGGATTTTGGGGGGAGAATTTGGGCAGAATTGGGGCATTTTGGGGAACATTTGGGACATTTTTAGGGGAAGGATTTTGGGGTATTTTGGGCAGAATTGGGGCATTTTTAGGGGTAGGATTTTGGGGGGGGTTTTGTGGCATTTTGGGGGGGCTTTGGGGCATTTTGAGCAGAATTGGGGCATTTTCAGAGGTCATTTTGGGGCAGATTTGGGGGCTCCACGAGGCCTTTCCCGGTGGGGGGAGGGGTCCCGGTGCCCCCCCGTGACCCCCCCGGTCCCGGTGCCCCCCCCAGGCATGGAGGAGCCGGGCGGGAGCCGCGGGGGGCTTCCTGGGGGTCGCCCCTCCCCCGCCCTGGGAGCGGCCCGCGCCGCCCCCGGCCCCGATCGGGGGGCGGGGGTCCCGAGCTGGAGTACGTGGACCTGGACGAGTTCCTGCGCGAGCACGGGCTGCCCCCCCCCAGCCCCCCCGCGACCCCCGAGCCCCCCGAGAGGGCGCCCGGTACGGGGGGGGGGCTGGGAATTGGGGAGGGGGCAGCAGGAAATAGGGGGGTGGGAATTGGGGAGGGGGCTACGGGAATTGGGGAGGGGCACTGGGAATGAAAGGGGGGACTGGGAATTGGGGAGGGGGCGACGGAATGGGGGAGGGGCACTGGGAGTGAAGGGGGGGACTGGGAATTGGGGAGGGGGCAACAGGAGCGGGGGGGCAGCAGGAATTGGGGAGGGGCCTCTGGGAATTGGGGGACAAAGGGAATTGGGGAGGGGGCAACGGAACGGGGGAGGGGCAAAGGGAATTGGGGAGGGGGCTGGGAATTGGGGAATCAATGGGAATTGGGGAGGGGGCAACAAGAATTGGGGAGGGGGCACCAGAACGGGGGGGGGGGGCAACAAGAATTGGGGAGGGGGCACCAGAACGGGGGGGGCAATGGGGATTGGGGAGGGGGCACTGGGAATTAAAGGGGGGGCTGGGAATTGGGGAGGGGGCAACGGGAATTGGGGAGGGGGTAACTGGAACAGGGGGCGGACCAGGAATTGGGGAGGGGGCACTGGGAATTGGGGGACAAAGGGAATTGGGGAGGGGGCAATGGAACGGGGGAGGGGCAAAGGGAATTGGGGGAGGGGGCTGGGAATTGGGGGGGCAATGGGAATTGGGGAGGGGGCAACGGGAATTGGGGAGGGGCACTGGGAGTGAAGGGGGGACTGGGAATTGGGGAGGGGGCAACAGGAGCGGGGGGGCAGCAGGAATTGGGGAGGGGGCACTGGGAATTGGGGGACAAAGGGAATTGGGGAGGGGGCTCTGGGAATTGGGGGGGCAATGGGAATTGGGGAATCAATGGGAATTGGGGAGGGGGCAACAGGAATTGGGGAGGGGGCACCAGAACGGGGGGGGGGGGGGCAATGGGAATTGGGGAGGGGGCACTGGGAATGAAAGGGGGGGCTGGGAATTGGGGAGGGGGCAACGGGAATTGGGGAGGGGCTCTGGGAATTGGGGAGGGGGGCAGCAGGAAATAGGGGGGTGGGAATTGGGGAGGGGGCGACGGAATGGGGGAGGGGCAAAGGGAATTGGGGAGGGGCACTGGGAGTGAAGGGGGGGACTGGGAATTGGGGAGGGGGCACTGGGAATTGGGGGACAAAGGGAATTGGGGAGGGGGCAACGGAACGGGGGAGGGGCAAAGGGAATTGGGGAGGGGGCTGGGAATTGGGGAATCAATGGGAATTGGGGAGGGGGCAACAAGAATTGGGGAGGGGGCACCAGAACGGGGGGGGGCAATGGGAATTGGGGAGGGGGCACTGGGAATGAAAGGGGGGGCTGGGAATTGGGGAGGGGGCACTGGAACAGGGGGCGGACCAGAAATTGGGGAGGGGCACTGGGAATTGGGGAATCAATGGGAATTGGGGAGGGGGCACTGGGAATGAAGGGGGGACTGGGAATTGGGGAGGGGGCAACGGGAAGCGGGGGGGGCAATGGGCATCGGGGAATCAACGGGAATTGGGGAGGGGGCACTGAGAATGAGAGGGGGGACTGGGAATTGGGGAGGGGGCTCTGGGAATGGGGGAATCAATGGGAACTGGGGAGGGGTCACTGGGAATTGAGGGGGCAGTGGGAATTGGGGAGGGGGCAACGGGAATTGGGGAATCAATGGGAATTGGGATGGGGGCAACGGAACGGGGGAGGGGCAAAGGGAATTGGGGAGGGGGCTGGGAATTGGGGGGGCAATGGGAATTGGGGAGGGGCACTGGGAATTGGGGGACAAAGGGAATTGGGGAGGGGGCAATGGAACGGGGGAGGGGCAAAGGGAATTGGGGAGGGGGCTGGGAATTGGGGGATCAATGGGAATTGGGGAGGGGGCAACAAGAATTGGGGAGGGGGCACCAGAACGGGGGGGGGCAATGGGGATTGGGGAGGGGGCACTGGGAATGAAAGGGGGGACTGGGAATTGGGGAGGGGGCAACGGGAAGGGGGGGGGGGGCAATGGGCATCGGGGAATCAACGGGAATTGGGGAGGGGGCTCTGGGAATGGGGGAATCAATGGGAACTGGGGAGGGGTCACTGGGAATTGAGGGGGCAGCGGGAATTGGGAACTGGGGCAGTGGGAATTGGGGAGGGGGCTGGGATTTGGGGGGCAATGGGAATTGGGGAGGGGTCACTGGGAATTGAGGGGGCACTGGGAATTGGGAATTGGGGCAGTGGGAATTGGGGAGGGGGCAACGGAACGAAGGGGGGACCGGAAATTAATTGGGGAGGGGGCTGGGAATTGGGGGGGGGGGGGGGTTACCGGGAATCGCGGGGGGGGCACAATTCTGGGGGGGGTCCCAGGGAATTGGGGGAGGGGGTGCGCTGGGAGGGCTCCCCCCTATCGCGACACGCCCCCCCCATCACAACATCCCGCCCCAAACCGCTATGGGGACTCCTGAAATCGCGACAGCAGCCCCTATATCGCGACATAATCTCCCCTAACGCCCCTCCCCGAGCTCGTGGGGTCCCTCCCATGGTGACACGCCCCCTTATATCATGACGCCCCGCCCCCTATCGCGACGCCCCGCCCCCTATCGCGACAGCCGCTGACGCTGCCCCTCCCCCCGCAGCGCCGGGCCCCCCCCGGGCCCCCCCGGAGGCCGAGGCCGAGGCGCTGGGGGGGGGTCCCGGGGGGGGCCCCTTCGACCCCCGGCGGCTGCGCTTCTCGCAGGAGGAGCTGCGGCCGCAGCCCATGGCCCGCAAGGCCCGCAAGGTGCACGTGCCCGAGGAGCAGAAGGTGAGGGGGGGAAATTTGGGGGGTGGGGAGGGGGCTGGCTGTCCCCTGTCACCTCGATGTCCCCTGTGTCCGTCCCCTGTCCCCTGGGCTGTCCCCTGTTCCCTGAGGACTCCCCTGTCCCTGTCCCCTGAGCCATTCCCTGGGTGTTCTCCCCTTGTCCCCCGTGCTGTCCCCTCCGTCCCCTGTCCCTTGAGCATTCCCTGTGTCCGTCCCCTGTCCCCTGGGCTGTCCCTTGTCCCCTGAGCCCTTCCCGTGTCCATCCCCTGAGCCATTCCCTGTCCCCTGAGCTGTCCCTTGTCCCTTGTGTCCGTCCCCTGTCCCCTGAGCCATCCCCTGGGCTGTCCCCTGTGTCCATTCCGTGTCCCCCGGGCTGTCCCTTCCGTCCCCTGTCCCTTCAGCATTCCCTGTGTCCATCCTGTGTTCCTTGGGTCCATCCCATGTCCCCTGAGCCATTCCCTGTGTCCATCCCATGTCCCTATCCCCTGTCCCCCAGTCCATCCCCTGAGCTGTGCCTTGTGTCCATCTCCTGTTCCCTGAGCTGTCCCTCGTGTCCATCCTTTGTCCTCCTGTCCATCCCCTGTGTCCGTCCCCTGTCCCCTGGGCTGTCACGAGCTGTCCCCTGTCCCCTGAGCCATTTTGTGTCCCCACTGTCCCCCTGAGCCATTCCCTGGGTGTCCCTTGTGTCCATCCCCCATCTCCCTCTCCATCCCCTGGGCTGTCCCTTGTCCCCTGAGCCCTTCCCGTGTCCATCCCTTGAGCCATTCCCTAGCTCCGCTGTCCCCTGTGTCCATCCCGTGTCCCCTGAGCTGTCCCCTCTCCCCTGAGGAGTCCCCTGTCCCTGTCCCCTGAGCTGTCCCCATGTCCCTTGAACTGTCTCTTGTGTCCATCCCATGTCCATCCCGTGTTCCCTGGGCTGTCCCCTGTGTCCCTCCCGTGTCCCTCCCGTGTCCCTCCCGTGTCCCCTGAGCCGTGCCGTGTCCCTCCCCAGGACGAGAAGTACTGGAGCCGGCGCTCGCGGAACAACGCGGCGGCCAAGCGCTCGCGGGACGCGCGGCGCCTCAAGGAGAACCAGATCTCGGTGCGGGCGGCGTTCCTGGAGCGCGAGAACGCCGCGCTGCGCCTCGAGGTGGCGGCCGCCCGCCGCGAGCTGCAGCGCTTCCGCGCCCTGCTGGCGCGCTACGAGGCGCGCCACGGCCAGATCTGAGGGGTTTGGGATCCTGGGATCCGCCTGGAGGGGTTTGGGATGGCCCCAGGTGATCCAGGATGGCTCCAGGTGATCCAGGACTGACCCAGGATGGCCCCAGGTGATCCAGGACTGATCCAGGACTGACCCAGCGCTTCCGCGCCCTGCTGGCGCGCTACGAGGCGCGCCACGGCCAGATCTGAGGGATCCCGGGGGATCGGGATCCTGGGATCCGCCTGGAGGGGTTTGGGATGGCCCCAGGTGATCCAGGAGTGATCCAGGACTGACCCAGGACAGTTCTAAAGCTTCCGCGCTCTCCTGGCGCGCTACGAGGCGTGCCACGGCCAGATTGAGGGATTTGGGATCCTGGAGCGGTTTGGGATGGCCCCAGGTGATCCAGGACAGCCTCAGGTGATCCAGGACAGCCTCAGGTGATCCAGGACTGACCCAGGTCATCCAGAATCCCAGGAGATCCAGGACTGACCCAGTGCCCTCCTGGCGCGCTACGAGGCGCGCCACGGCCAGATCTGAGAGGTTTGGGATCCTGGAGGGGTTTGGGATCCACCTGGAGGGGTTTGGGATGGCCCCAGGTGATCCAGAACTGCATGGATGGATTTGGGGACAGTTGGGAGGGATCTGGGACAGCTCCGGGCGATCCAGGAACGCGGATCCTGCGGGACAGTTCGGGATCCCAGCCGGATCCAGCACCAAGCACAGCACCGGATCGGGCGGTGGATCAAGGACTGGGACCCAGTGAGGAGATCCAGAACCGGGATCCAGCGAGGAGATCCAGAAATGGGATCCAAACCCAGGACCCAGCACCCACACAGCACTGGGATCTGGGACCAGGTGCTGGATCCAGAACCGGGATCCAGTGAGGAGATGAGAACTGGGATCCAGTGGGTGGGTCCAGAACCGGGATACAGCACCAGGATCTGGGATTGGGTGCTGGATCCAGAACCGGGATCCGGTGAGGAGATGAGATCTGGGGTCCAGAACCGGAATCCGGGGGGGGGGATCCAGAACTGGGGTCCAGGACCCAATGATGGGATCCAGGATCCAGCACCACACACAGCACTGGGAGCTGGGACCGGGTGCTGGATCCGGGACTGGGATCCAGTGAGGAGATCCAGAACCCAGTGATGGGATCCTGAACTGGGACCCCGACCAGGACCCAGTGAGGAGATCCAGGACCAGAATCCAGTGTGGAGATCCAGATTTGAGACCCAGAGAGGAGATCCAAAACCGGAACCCAGCACTGGGACCCCGTGAGAAGATCCAGAACCGGGAGCCAGAACTGGGATCCAGTGAGGAGATCCAGAACCGGGACCCAAAACCAGAACCCAGCACTGGGACCCAGAACCCCGTGAGAAGAACCAGAACCCAGTGATTGGATCGAGAACTGGGATCCATTGAGAAGATCCAGGACCCAAAACTGGGATCCAGAACCGGGATCCAGTGAGGAGATCCAGAACCCAGTGATTGGATCCAGAACCAGGACCTAAAACTGGGACCCAGAACTGGGATCCTGAACTGGGATCCAGTGAGAAGATCCAGAACCAGGACCCAAAGCTGGGATCCAGAACCCCCGTGAGAAGATCCAGGACCCCATGATTGGACCCAGAACCGGGATCCAGTGAGGAGATCCAGAACCCAGTGATTGGATCCAGAACCAGGACCCAGAACTGGGATCCAGTGCTGGGATCCTCAACTGGGATCCAGTGAGAAGATCCAGAACTGGAACCCAGAACCAGGACCCAGCACCCCCCACCCCGGGGGGGCGATGGGACTAAGACCCCTCCCCTCCCCCCACCAGATTCCCAAATTCCAGGACCCCCCTCCCCCCTCCCCTATTTATTCCCAGCCCCCCCCCGGGCTGGATCAAAGCACAAATTGTGGGGGGAGGGGTCCCGGGGGTCTCCCCTCCCCCTCCCCCAGTGACCATTCCCAGTTCAGGCCAGTAGCGTTACTGGGGCGGGGGGAGGGGCGCCCCCGTCACCCCTCCCCCTCCCCGAAATCCCCTGCCCTTCCCCCCCCCGCACTTTGACCACTTTACTGCCCCTCCCCCCCCCCAAGCACGAGGGATTTTGGGGGGGGGGTCGCGCCCCGCCCCCCCCCGGGGGTGGGGGAGGGGTTTTTGTACAGAATTAAAACAAAAAAAAAACCAACAAAAAAAATGGAATCTGAACTGGGACAACTGGGAGGGGGGAGGAGTGCGCTGGGAGGGGGGAGGGACCCCGAGACCCCCCCCCCAAAAAAAAAAAACCTCGGGGTCGCCCCAAGGTTGGGTTTTATTGCACAGAGAAGGAGCCCAAAGCCCCCCTGGGAGTCCCCAAATCCCCTTGGGGAGCCCCAGAAATCCCCAAATCTCCCCAAAACCGGGACCTTGGGGGTCCCCGAGTGTCCCCCCTGGCTGTCCCCCCCCCCTCTGAGGGGACCCCTTGGAGTAGATTTTTGGAGTAGATTTTTGGGGGTGGTGCTGGGACCCCTCCCTGGGGCGAATATCAATGAGATACTGGGGTTTGTACCCCAAAAATCCCCGAAATCCCAGGGTTTGTACCCAAAAATTTCTGAAATAATGGGGTTTGTACCCCAATAATCCCCCAAATCCTTGGGTTTGTTCCCAAAATATCACTGGAATTCTGAGGTTTGTACCCCAATTATCCCTGAAATCCCAGGGTTTGTACCCCAAATATCTCCAAATCCTGGGGCTTGCACCCCAAAAAACCCAAAACCCCAGGGTCTTGTACCCCAAAAATCCCCCAAATCCTGGGGCTTGTACCCCAAAAATCCCAAAAATCCCAGGATCTTGTGCCCCAAATATTCCCAAAATCCTGAGTCTTGTACGCCAAATATTCCCCGAATCCTGGGTCTTGTGCCCCAAAAATCCCCGAAATCCCATTTGTACCCCAAATGTCACAGCAATTGTCCCCAGAATCCCCCAAAGAAGTGGGGAGGCACTGGGGACCCCAAATATGGAGAGGGGTCATTTCCCACCTAATTCATACTCCCTTTTCCCCTCACTTTTCCCCCATTTTCCCCTCACATTTCCTTTCTTTTCCCCTCACTTTGCCCACGATTTCCTCCTCACATTTCCTTCCATTTTCCCCTCACGTTTCCCGCCATTTTCTCCCCTCATATTTCCCCCATTCTACCCTCACGTTTTCCTCCATTTTCCCCTCACATTTCCCAATTCCCCCTTCACATTTCCCTCTATTTTCTTCTCACGTTTCCACCATTTTCCCCTCACGTTTCTCACCATTTTCCCCTCATATTTTCCCCATTTTCCCCTCACTTTGCCCACCATTTCCCCCCCCCATTTGCCACCATTTTCTCCCCTCACGTTTCCCGCCCTTTTCACCCTCATGTTTTCCCTCCATTTTCCCCTCACATTTCCATTTTCCCATGTTTCCCTCCATTTTCCCCTCAAAATTCCTTTCTTTTCCCTTCACTTCACACACCATTTTCCCCTCACATTTCCACCATTTCCCCCCTCATTTGCCACCATTTTCTCCCCTCACATTTCCCTCCATTTTCCTCTCACGTTCGCCGCCATTTTCTCCCCTCTCGTTTCCCGCTCTTTTCACCCTCACGTTTTCCCTCCATTTCCCCTCACAATTCCTTTCTTTTCCCTTCACTTCACGCACCATTTTCCTCTTCACATTTCCACCATTTCCCCCTCACGTTTCTCACCATTTTCCCCTCATGTTTCCCACCCTTTTCTCCCCTCACACTTCCCTCCATTTTCCCCTCACGTTTCCCTCCATTTCCCCCTCACAATTCCTTTCTTTTCCCTTCACTTCACACACCATTTCTCCCCTCACATTTCCCTCCATTTCCCCCTCATGTTTCCGCCATTTTCTCCCCTCCCGTTTCCCCACCCTTTTCACCCTCATATTTTCCCTCCATTTTCCCCTAACTTTTCCCCAATTTTCCCCTCACATTTCCCCCATTTCCCCCTCACACTTCCCTCCATTTTCTCCCCTCATATTTCCCCCATTCTACTCTCACGTTTTCCTCCATTTTCCCCTCACATTTCCACCATTTTCCCTCACTTTTCCCTCTATTTTCCCCTCACATTTTCCTCGTTTTCCCCTCACGTTTCCACCCATTTTCCCCTCACATTTCCCTCCATTTCCCCCTCACTTTGCCCACCATTTTCCCCTCACCATTTTCCCTCAATTTTCCCCTCAAATTTCTCTTGTTTCCCCTCTCACACTTCCCTCTATTTTCCCCTCATATTTTCCCCATTTCCCCCTTTTTTCCCCTCAATTTTCCCCTCAATTTTCCCCATTTTCCTCTCACGTTTCCTCCCCCAGGGCCCCTCCCCAAAACCCCCAGGATTCCTCCCAAAAATCCTCCAGGACCCCTCCCCAAAATCCCCAGAACTCCTCCCCAAAAACACCCTGAGATTGCCTTTAAAAATCCCTGAGACCCCTCCCCAAAATAAAAACCCCCCAAAAAATGGGATTTTCCATAAATAATGTGGGATTTTTCCCCCTAAAAATCTCTGGGACCCCTCCCCAAATTTCCCGCCGGAGGAGCCCCCCCTTCATCACCTTCATCATCGCATCCCCCCTAAAATAAACCCCCTCCCCAAATAAACCCCTTCCTCAAATAAACCCCCCTTCATCAATTGCCAGCATCATTAATTAGTGTTTATTAATTAGCCCAATTTGGGGAGGGGTCCCCCCTTTGCGAGGGCCCCGAAGGCACTGGGTGGGTGGGGGGGGAAGGTTTTGGGGATCCCCAAATTTGGGGAGGGGTCCTGAGGGGTTTGGGGAGGGTCTCAGGGGGGTTTTTGGGGGTCCTGAGAGGTTTTTGGGGTACCCTGAGGGGTTTTTTTGGTGTTTCCCCCTCTTTTTGGGGGTCCTGAGTGATTTTTGGGGGGTTTCCCCTCTTTTTGGGGATCCTAAGGGGTTTTGGGGGGGTCCTGGGTGGTTTTTTGGGGGGTTTCTCCCTCTTTCTGGGATTCCTTTGGGATTTTTGGGGGTCCTGAGAGGTTTTTGGGGCATCTTGAGTGGTTTTTTGGGGGGTTTCCCCC
Source organism: Passer domesticus (assembly GCF_036417665.1). Classification (NCBI taxonomy): domain Eukaryota; kingdom Metazoa; phylum Chordata; class Aves; order Passeriformes; family Passeridae; genus Passer; species Passer domesticus. The sequence goes on along the minus strand of NW_026989930.1, from coordinate 84,465 downwards.
TCTTTTGGGGGGTCCTGAGAATTTTTTGGGGCATCCTGAGGGGGCTTTTTGGGGATTTCCTCCTCTTTTGGGGTATCCTGGGTGTTTTTTTGGGGTATTTCCCCCTCTTTTGGTTTATCTCGAGCATTTTTTTGGGGTATTTCCTCCTCTTTTTGGGATTCCTGAGGGATTTTTTGGGGTATTTCCCCCTCTTTTGGGGATTCTTGAGGGATTTTTTGGGGTATTTCCCCCTCTTTTGGGTTATCTCGAGCATTTTTTTGGGTATTTCCCCCTCTTTTGGAGTATCTCGAGTGGTTTTTTTGGGGATTTCATCCTCTTTTTGGAATTCTTGAGGGATTTTTTTGGGGTATTTCCCCCTCTTTTGGGTTATCTCGAGCATTTTTTTGGGTTATTTCCCCCTCTTTTGGGGTATCCTGGTTGTTTTTTTGGGGTGTTTCCCCCGGTTTTTGGGGTTCCCCCGGTTTCTGGGGTTCCCCCGGGGCCTGGGGGGGCTCCCCGGATTTTGGGGGGGATTCCGGGGGGTCCCAGGGGAAGGAGACCCCCAGGCCCTCCATGCGCTCGCGGTAGACGCGGTCGAAGCGCTGGCTCTGCTCCGGGCTCAGGTGGTTGCGCCAGTCCCCCGAAATTCCTGGGGGAAAACGGGGGGAAAATGGGCAAAAATGGGAAAAAAAGGCAAAAAAATTGGGAAAAACAGGCAAAAAATGGGGGAAAAATGGGAAAAAAGGGGAGAAATGGGGAAAAAAGGGGGGGGAAATGGGAAAAAAATGGGAAAATGGGGGAAGAATGGGGGAAAAAATGAAAAAAATGGGGGGGAAATGGGGAAAAATTGAGGGAAATCGGGGAAAAAAGGGGGGAAATGGGGAAAAATGGGGGGGAAGGGGGAAAAATGAGGGCAAAATGGGGAAAAATGGGGGGAAATGAGGAGAAAATGGGCGGAAATGGGGAAAAAGTAGGGGGAAATGGGGAAAAAAGGGGGTGAAATGG